>NW_016908500.1:326751-392775 GCF_001483705.2 Eufriesea mexicana | reverse complement strand
TTGCAATTATATATATAATATATATGTAAATGTATATTATATATATAATAAAATATATATGTATAATGTATATATAGTTATATCTATATATAATTTATTTATATATATGTATATATATGTATTTTTCTGCAACATGAAATGCATATAATACCGTGAAAAACCAAAGAAATTTTATTTATTCCTTCTATCAGCATAATGGGAAATTATATTAGATTTCAGAAATAAACATATGTTGAAATGTAAATTAAGTGTTGATGGTAAAGGTTGCAAAAATATGAGATTATTATTGAAAAAGAATTTTGAATAATCATGAAATAAAAGATTATTATCTAAAATGGATTTTATATAATTTAAAGATTCAAAATTATTAGCATAAATAGATTTTTAACAATTTAGGAATACGAGATTATTATTAAAAAAAAGATTCTAAAATAAGCATAGAAATGCGATATTATTATTAATTGAAGATTTTTAATAACTTAGTAATATGAAATTATTATTAAAAAGTCGATAGTATAGAATTAATAAAATAATAAAGGGATTGAAATTATATTTTCAAAATGTTAGACAATTCATGTTTGTCCTATTTATTACAGTACGGTACTCATTTCATAAAATGTATGT
This sequence comes from Eufriesea mexicana, assembly GCF_001483705.2. Classification (NCBI taxonomy): domain Eukaryota; kingdom Metazoa; phylum Arthropoda; class Insecta; order Hymenoptera; family Apidae; genus Eufriesea; species Eufriesea mexicana. The sequence goes on along the minus strand of NW_016908500.1, from coordinate 392,151 downwards.
AACTTGTCATCAGCAAAAGATTCAATATCACATTAGTTAAACGAATAAAATTAAATATTGAACTATGAAAAAATTTAAAAATATAGTTGCAATATTATGCTCATAAATTTTATGATTATTCAGTACGTCATATTTTTCGCAAACATCTATTTCATTTTAATTTATAACTAAATTATTAAATTATCTAAAAGTAAGAGAACGCTATTCGTCATAGTCGTTTCTGATTTTATTTGAATATTGCGCATGCGTAATATCTCTCTAACATTTTATTCTTCTTTCATCATAATATTATGTCATATTATATATACCTATAACATACTATAGAAAAAACTTCTTACTTTTATCTTTCGTTCCATTTTCAGAACGCGATTTAATTAAATCATTGCAAACTACTGATTTGCAATTTTATACCGTCTAGAAGTATTTAACCAAACATAACTACACTTATCTGAATATAAATCAATACAAAACGAACAATCCGTTAAACATTTCTCTTATATTTCACTCGGTTTGTTGTTAACCTAACACGAAATTGTATTGCGATAGGTATTCGTGGTAACATTTGTTCCTCCGATAATTCGCACGTTGTGAAACCTGGCTAATTCTCCTACTCTGCTCTACCTCCAGAGGGCCTGTGGGAAAGAGAGAGAGAGAGAGGAGATGTATGCGTATGCGTAGGTGTATGTATGATCAGGTTTGATAGGCGCATGCGCAGACCGGTGACGACGACCGATACACCGCATGAGTTGGTGGGAGAAAAACAAGGACAGGTATAACAAGGGGTGAGAAAGGCAACGATGCAACCCCTGTTTTTCCCGTAATCGTTGCCGCTCGATTCTGCGCCTTAGTTTGGCATACGGGGCGGCTCCTATATTCCTATTCACCTTTAGCGTTACCCCAGGAGTGCATGAATGGTGATTTAACGCGTGACGAGAAAAAGAACCTTCGTGTCCGGCAATTGCTGGACAAGTGAAAGAATTAGGAAGACAGTGCCTAGTCTCTCATAAAGCACAATGGTTACGGATAGTACGAGCCAGGTATGATTCTATATATTTTGCGTAGTAGGAGGTGCCGGAATGTCGCCGGTATTTTTTCCTCTCTCCACTGATCGAAGGGTGTGAACTTTCTGTGATACATTAAAACAATTCAATCTATTTCGTTGATAGAAAGTTAGGCTAAATCGAGTATCTAAGTGGTACTTCTCGTTATTTTACCAATTTTCTTTGCCCTAGGACTAAATGCAGTGAGACAAAAGTAACTTTAGCATTCTGTCTGATAACCATTGATAAAGTAAAAAGAAGTCGTGGGAGGGGATGATTGTAAGCAAGATATACATACAGTACATACGGCAGAGGTAGACGTTTTATAAGCCGGTTGTTGCCGTGTGGTCATAGTTCTGCAGATATTAATCTGGGGATAATCGAGTCAAGTGTAACTAGCCGTAAATAACTTAACTGGCAAAATTTATCAAACAGAATGCAAATCAAAGCTGTTGATAGGATAAAGGTCATGGTCAAATTATGGCATATAATGTGACCAATTGCATTACCTGGATCGAGCAGTCTGGATCGAGAATAATGTCGCGTTTCGAATTTCTATGAATGAGCAAAGGGTTAAAAGCTTTGAAATATATTTGTAATAAGCTTTTCAACGTATTTGTAGCATGAACATATTATTCTATGTTACGAACATTCGTTAAATGTACAAAAATGTTACTACTACATTATATCTAGCATAATAATGTTAAATGCAAATTTTGTGTTAATACAATTTTTTTTTTCAAGTTTTGGAGTAGCATCAACTTTATGGTTATTAGCGATTGCGTACTATTTACCATTTTAGATAATTAGGTTGGATTGTTTTAGGAATTTGATGATGTCTATTGTTTCTACCGCAATACGGTAATATTCATATTTATATGATTTTGCAGGTGATACTTTTTTACTTATTATAGCATTGAATACTGCATACTGCATTGAATAAAAATATGTACATACATCACACGTTACAGCAATTTTTTAATTTATACATGTATACTATACATGTTTTTAAATAATGATCTATGACTATTTTAAATTAAAATTTGTATTTACCAGGATATTGTTCCTTTGATGATATAATTAAAAAAATTTGCAGATGGTAGGAGAATGTCTTGATACTGGACAGTATTTCATAACTGATAATTACATTATAAGCATTAATTCTGCTATATTGGCTGTTGTTGTAGTAGTTATTGTGTTACCAATTAGCTATGTTGTAGTAACAATGAATTATAGTACTAATGATTACTTATAATTATTATACTAATAATTATAGTTATAGTTATTGTACTAGAAATTAATTATTCTAGAACATACTACATTTATTTTTAAATGCTGTAATTTTTTTTCCTTTCGTTATTCTATCACATAAAATTTAATTATTAAGGCTAAAGTTTAATCAAATTAAGCTATTTAAGTTTCTGTGATTCTTTCTTTTGAATAATTTCAGTTATATATGTATATATACGATATTATGTAATTTTTTTGGAAAGTTTTAAAGTATTTTCCCATATATTCATTCTACAATATTTAGCTAAATAAAAAAAAAATTAATTAAAATTTAAGTTTCGTTTCATTTATTGTAATATAGTAGAGAAATAATTGTTAAAAGTATAATTAATAATTATTAAGGTACTTCAACCTTATAGTAACATTTATTTTACAAACGTTATCTATTATCGATAAAAACCAAAATTCCTAATGATTAAATTATTATAATCATAATATAAAATAATTAAGAATTATTGTTAAAGTAGCTTTTATATAAATATATTTACATATTATAAGTACATTTTCCTGAAACTTTTCAATTGTTAATTCAATTGTTTCTTGATTTATCCAGTTTTGTTTCCAATTTGTTTTTCCTTTCCACTTTTGCGTGGATTACTGTTTGAAACTAGTTGGAAATTCAATATTATCAAGGAATTATACAGGCATTAAGTGGTGTACAGATAAAATCTTAATTTTACAGCTGAGCCATAAGCGTTAAAAGCATTTAAGGAAAACTTTGCTATATTATTATTATTATAACATTGTAAAATACTTGATAAACGTATTCGTATTAGAAAATCGAGAAATTAAAGTACTTAGAAAAATATTTTGTATTATAACAAAAAAACATGAATTACAGTTAATTAATTAATCCCATTAAATAGGCTAATATTAAATAAAGATCTATCAGTGACGATTTTAAATAAACTATTAAAATTTCAAATATGAACTTTACATTTGATTATTTTTATATTAAGTATAATTATGTCAGTCTATACTATGATTCCATTTTCTGTTAATATTCTATGGATTTTTAGAAAAAGATATTCTTTCACAAGTGCATATAAATCATTAATGACGATGAGCAAAGAAGGAAAGAATATGAACAAAAATTTGTGGAATACTTGATGATTATTTTTCTACATTTGGATTTAAGACTGATTCAATATTTATAATTTACTATAATCGATGAAATAATATGATAGTATAAATGAATAATATAAATTATGAATATAAAATACAAATAATAATGCAAATATATAGTCGCAATTTTAATTAAAATAATAAAATAAATATTAATATCATGTTTAATTATTTTCCATTTAGGCTGACGACACGACAGCATTTCTTCGTGCTGCTCGGTCCGGGAACCTCGAAAAAGTGATCGAATTCCTCGATACCGACTTAGATATTAATACAGCTAATTCGGTAAGAACCAACACGATTTATTCATTTTTATAATTATTAAGCTTAACTGATTTATCAAATGAAATACGTTCTACTCGCCGATGAATTTATGTTACGTTTCATATTTCAGAATGGTTTAAATGCTTTACATTTAGCATCGAAAGATGGCCATGTTGAAATAGTAACAGAATTGTTAAAAAGGGGTGCTAAGGTGGATGCAGCTACAAAGAAAGGAAACACTGCGCTGCACATAGCTTCGCTCGGTAAATAAGATTTTCTATGAATTTATTAATAAACGGTCTATTTATGATCAAATGATTAGTAGTTTATTTATTATAAGGTAAATTAAATTGCAATTTATTAATAATTCATTTATAAATAATTATTAACAGATTATTAATAAAATACTATTATTGAACGAGATTTATGATATAATTTTAGCCGGCCAAGCGGAAATAGTAAATATTCTAATTCAATATGGTGCTGCGGTTAATATTCAGTCTCAAAATGGTTTTACACCTTTATACATGGCCGCCCAAGAAAACCACGATCAAGTCGTTAAGTTGTTGCTCAGTAATGGAGCTAATCAAAGTCTTGCTACAGAGGTGAATATCTACAATCGTTTGAATTACGTAATCGTTATATTTATTATTCAGAACGATTTTGTATTTGTTGCATGTTTCACGCTTGGAATCATTTACGTAATAAAAAATAAAATCATTTTTAGGACGGATTTACACCTCTTGCCGTAGCAATGCAACAGGGACACGATAAAGTTGTCAGCGTTCTTTTAGAAAATGATTCTAAGGGAAAAGTTAGACTACCAGCACTTCATATTGCGGCTAAGAAAGATGACTGTAAAGCTGCTGATCTGCTATTGCAGGTAAATAATAGAAAAAAATCTCAGTATTATTATAATTATCATATTTCATATCGAAGGTATAACATATGTTGAGGTATTAAAATATATTTGTTTCTTATTTACTGCTTTAGAATGATCATAAACCTGATGTTACATCGAAAAGTGGTTTTACACCGCTACATATCGCCGCTCATTATGGAAACGAAGAGATAGCACGTTTATTAATAAAACGTGGCGCTGACGTGAATTATTTAGCGAAGGTACAAAAAAGTTCATATCAGTACAAACTGTTATAAATATGTATTGATATATACAATTTTCTTCATCAGCACAATATAAGCCCTTTACATGTAGCGGCGAAGTGGGGTAAAAACAACATGGTCAAAGTATTATTAGAAAATTCTGCGCAAATCGATGCTAAAACTAGGGATGGTTTAACACCTTTACATTGTGCAGCAAGATCTGGTCATGAACAAGTGATCACTACACTTCTCGAAGATTCTGCACCTATCAGTGCACGGACGAAAGTGCGTAAGACATTAATTGTTTTATTACCAATATTAACGGTATAGATAGAAAGTTACCTTAACCCCTATGAGAATACTACAATTGTATATGTAAATAAATCGACATATCGATTCTGTTAATAAACGCGTCGATTATATTTCTCAGAATGGTCTTGCACCACTGCACATGGCATCGCAAGGAGATCATGTGGATGCAGCAAGGGTATTATTATATCATCGAGCGCCAGTTGACGAAGTTACGATCGATTATTTAACGTCTCTTCATGTTGCCGCACACTGCGGGCATGTCAGAGTTGCAAAGCTACTTCTGGACCGAAAAGCTGATCCGAATGCACGCGCTTTAAATGGCTTCACACCGCTGCATATTGCTTGCAAAAAGAATCGAATAAAAGTCGTCGAGCTCCTATTAAAACACGGAGCATCGATCGAATCTACCACCGAGGTAATTACTCTTAAGGACTTCTGGTACATGTTAATTATTGCTTATAAATCTTATTTACTCGCTGAGAATAGCTTCTTTTTCCATTTTCATTTTCACTTTTCTTTTAAATTATTCATACGTTTATCATTGGTTTTAATCCCGAACTTCTCATTTAAATAAATTATGTTTTCGTTTAATTCAAAATGGGAAATAATAATACAGTATTTTAATTAATTTATGAAACCAAGAACTATTGGTAGACAAATTGTTATATACGAAAGTTTAATCAACGATTTATCTTAATAATAATAATAATAATAATAATATTTCCCAGTAGAATTTGATGAAAGAATCGGATATTATTAAAATAAAATGGAATATTGTATGTATATATAAAGTAAAACTTCGTGAAAATTAAATGGACAATGTCAATTTTGATACAATTATTTCATATCTTTTGATCGTATTACAAAATTGAATAACTAATGTTTTTAACTATTTTACCATGAAACGTAACAGTTATGGATTTATGAAAGCAGAGACAAATGAAATTAATTTAAATTAAATCAATGCGGCTTGCAAGAAATGTAAATTGATATTGGCTGATTCTGAAGGAGATATTTATTTATGATCTTTTTAGTATTCGAGTCAAAAACCGAATAAAAAGTGTTCTTCAGTTACTACGTCACGGTATTTATAAATACATGTCCATAATAGAAACAATGAAAATCAAACTACTTTAAAGAAACACGATATTAAAAAGAAATAAAACAGGTTTGTTTTAGAGCATTTTTAAAAAAAATTCCTTGGTTATTAAAAGACTGGTTAACGGCTATTAATACTGGCATGATCAATACAGATGATCATTTCTATGTATTCTATGTTCATATTATATATGTATAGCAAAATATTTGGAGGAAGAAAGTATTCGTTCGGAAGTGTGGAGTCATGGTACCAAAAATGTTAATAGAAAATACATATATTTTACAGTCTGGACTGACTCCATTACATGTGGCCAGTTTTATGGGATGTATGAATATCGTGATATTCCTACTGCAACACGAAGCCAATCCTGATGTGCCAACTGTTAGGGGTGAAACACCTTTACATCTGGCAGCTAGAGCTAATCAGACAGACATTATTCGAATTTTATTGCGAAATGGAGCCAAAGTTGATGCTCGGGCAAGGGTAAGTAAACAATGAATATTGCTTGAAACAACAGTTTTTTCGTGACGTTATCAGGTTTTCTTAACATTTTGGAAGAAATGCACTTTATAATAAAACGATACATACAAATGATCACTCACGCATTCATTGCTATTAAATGTTCCGCACACACCATTAACCAGTCTCATTCTGTTTCCTATGTTTGTATTATCTCTATTTTGTTTATTTTCAAAATACATACGCATTGCGTTGTTAGTTTATTGTAATAATTGTTGGTTTATTATAGAATTATTAATGTATTTAAGTAAGATGGTAATTATTGCGATTTCTTTTTAGGAACAACAAACACCTCTGCATATTGCATCGCGATTAGGAAATATTGATATTGTTATGTTACTTCTGCAACATGGTGCAGCAGTCGACACTACTACGAAAGATATGTACACAGCATTGCATATCGCAGCGAAGGAAGGACAAGAGGAGGTAATGTACAAAGAAATTTCAAAAATAGCGGAATACATCAGCACGCAAAGTAGATTATATTTATTTTGGACAAGATATCGTGAATATTTTATATAGTTTCTGTAATTTAAAAAAAATTCTTATTTTCTCTTGTTATATATTTTCCTCTTTATCATTTACATTTCGTTTCATATCTTGTTAATTATGTTTTGTTTATACTTATTATATTTTATGTTAAGTTATTTATCTGTACTGAATTTTAATAAAATTTTTCATCGTATTATTTTTTATGTTGCCTTATTTCAATGTTATATTACGTACGTTGTTATTAAAGTTTTAGAAATTAATCACCTCATCTCATAATTTTCATCCTATTATATTTAGATGCACCTGTAAAATGAGTTTTATAAGGTAAGAAGTCGAGAAATCCCCTTCCTATTACATAGCAATTTCGCACCATTGATCATTTGTTCATCAATTTGAAATCATTTGATATTCTTTTATATCTCTGCTTATGTAAATTTCACCAGCCAAATATTATTTTGTATAATTATACTTGGTATTTTGTAGAAAATTTAATTTCTAATAATTATTGTTTATTTACTGCACTGCTTTTATATTATAAAGTGTAATTATAGTTTGTGTAAATTTGATTACTTCCTATTATCTCGAAGGTAAGCTATGTATGTATTGGGTATCTCAATTGAAGTGTTACAAGTTGTATAATAATACTTTTTTTCTGATCAATTTATCATTTGGTATAGTTCCTCATATCATGGTAGGATATTTAACATAAAAATGTTGAATAGAGAGGGAAAGACATCTTTTATTTTCTTATATAAAATAACATATAAATTTTGGGGTTTTTGAGTAATTAATTTGAAGCAAAAATTTAAAGATAAACGTGAGTGTTAAATTTAGTGCTTTGAATCTTCAAAATTCATTAATTATTCAAAATATCGTTTACATGTATACAGATTATCTTTAATATCACACTGGAGGCACATTAAAAAATGTTTAATTTACTAGTTTACAGTTTCTGTTCGAGACAGAATGATTCATAATTTTCTACAACCATCATGGAACGTGTATCGACATATTTTAATATATTCCACATGGAATATAGCTTTTTTCATCTGGTTCTTTTTTAAATTTAAAAATTGTGCTTTTATTTTCTTTTAATCTTTTTTTATCGTATTTCTGTATGTTGTGTAAAATAAGAAAATTTCTTAAATAAATATTAAAAGAGTTACATAAAAATACGAATATTTATGTAAATTCATTTTCATTAAAAAGTATAAAATATGCAATCCTCCATTGCGTATTAAAAAATGGTGTCCTATTAATTGCATAAAAAGAACGTAACAGGTAATGAAAAAATAAAACAGATTTTGTGCCTATCTTTAATAATTACCAAGAAAATATTTGTAACACTTCATCTGAGACATTCTGTAATTTTGTATTTTAACTTTAATTACGAATTTTGATGTAATGATGCATTAAGATTTAAGAAATTATAATAATAATTTAAAAAATAGTCTACAGAAAAGATTTAGTAAGCAATATATTTAATATTGTGAAATTATTCCTTTCAATATAGCTTTTACAATACTTTTGAAATATTACAGGTATATAAATTGTACAGAAATATAATTGCTTAAAAAATTTGACGATATAATATAAGTATTTATATTAGATATTTTAAGTTGGAGAGAAGACAATCTTTTTCTCTGTGCATGGTGATACTAAGTATATTTGAAGATTAACTTTATTCCTTTAAATCAAATACTACATTGTTTACTTTATGAAATTAAAAATTAAAAATTAATCATTAAGATGAAAGGAACAATATATAGTAATTAATCAAAAATACAAGAATAATACAAGTGATTTTAAAATTACATTTTCTATTATTTTGTATCACAAATATTATTGTTCATGAACGAAATCTTATAAAAATATATTAGAAATTCCGAAAATATTTTAGAAAAATATAGGTGGAATTTCAAAAATATTTTAGTAAAAAGCACATTACGATTTACGGACAAATTTTATAAAAAAATATTATGAAAATGTATTAGAATTTTCGAAAATATTTTTTGAAAATATATAAGAAATTTCAAAAAGATGGTAACCTTTTTACCTTCACGATTATTCTAACTAGTACACTAAATCGTTTTGAACTCGAGGATCAATTAAAAAGTATATATATTTGTTTAAAAATAGAGGCAATGATGTTAAAATTCTTTAACATTTTTATTTAAAAAACTATTTTCATCACACACAGGTTTTTCTTTGAATTAATCATTTTTCAAATTTAAATACCTATAAATAGATTTTTATATGTTCGACAATAATTAAATTTACTATACCATTTAGTATAAAGATTTTATATCTTATATAAACTATGTGTCTGTAGATTTTAGCTTGAGAAACTTTTTGCACGAATTACACTTTCATTCGAGTTCAATGTTTTCATATGCAGGTGGCAACTCTCCTTGTGGAAAACAATGCTTCTCTTAAGGCTACAACTAAAAATGGTTTTACTCCTTTACATATCGCAGCTAAATATGGCAATATGAGCGTCGCAAACATACTTCTGCAAAGGGATAGCAAACTAGATGCACAGGGAAAGGTATGTATCAATTATATTTTTATTTAATATATATATACTGTTCACTATGAACGTGGCCTAAGTTAAAAATCTGAAAGAAATATTTTTATTTCTTATTTTATACTGCTTTCTAATTTCTTATTTATACTGCTTATGCTTTCATTTATATTAAAATAAAAATAGCAAGAAGTTGATTGATGGATTGAACTTGTAGCTTTGTTGTAAATAAATATTTAAAATTATCAAATATTTAGGTGGGAAATTTTTGATATTTCAAAATGAAATATAATATATGACTTATTGTTAATTACTTTCATAATTATGAGCACATATTGTATTTTACATATTCCACGAAGATAAGTTACTTTTTAATTTCTCTTTTATTTTATATTATAAAATATATATTATATGTTAAATTTAAAATGATACTAAATTTCTAAATAACTATAAATAGTTATGCTTATGTGTTATTTATAATTAGTTATGTATTTAAGAAAAAATTTAATATAATTTTAAGTATAATATAGTTATTTATGTATTATTAACAAAATTTATGAAATGTTTATTAATATATAATGTTTACTAATGCATTTCAGAACGACATTTCTCCGTTACATTTGGCATGCCACTATGATCACCCAAATGTTGCAAATCTTCTGTTAGAAAAAGGAGCATCTCCTCATCTGGTTTCACAAAATGGACATACTCCCCTACATATTGCTGCAAGGAAAAATCAGGTAATATGATATTGCTCGTATAAGTGACCTCGGGTTAAACAATTACTCTGATGACTTACATAAGTCAAGTATAATAACTAAAAGCACAGATAGGTCATCCGCTAATTAAATATAAATTTTCGAAATTTTGTTACTTTTTATAAATACATTTGAAATTATTAATGCCTTTCTACCTTTATATTTTTATGATTTATAATTCTATTTATGATTATTCAAATTATATTAAAAATAATAATTAAGAACTGTACGAATAATTTATAATTGTTCTAAAAATTTTCAAAATCTACTATCTATAAAATGAACACGTTCTCTAGTCTGTTGATTCTCATATTATTAAAAAATCGATACAATTCAGCATCACGCGTTTATTTTCATGTGTTTACTCTATTTTCTTCTATACTTTTTCTTATACCTATATTTTTCAAGTTATTTAAATATTGTTGTGTCTAATATCATTTCCTTTGAATAAATTTAGCAATGTATTTCTTTAAAATTTTCTTGTCTGGTGCTTCAGCTGAATCATTAGCTGAGTCATTGATGATACGTATTCTAGATAGCATAATTGCTCGAACATTCGAGGGATAGTCCCCTCTGATAGCGCGCGTTTTTCGACCCGGTTTAGTGTAATTACAGACATTCCCCTTTAGTGTTACTTATCTCAAAATGCAAGTATTTTTCTATTTTTTATTGCTTTTTATTATATATATATGTTAATATTAGTACTACCAAAAGTGCCAAAATGACTTGTGAGATTTTTTATTTTTGGAATTATTGAAAAAATACAGCTACTTTTCGCAAAATTAATATTGGTTCTTCCTCAGATAGCAGTATAATTATCTATACTTATTTATTTTCATTATATTACTTTAATTAATATCGTTTATGTAAAATGTATTTACGTAGACATTACAAGTCGATAGTATTAGTATTAATTATAATTTATTTACCCGATCACAATGAATGTAAACATAATTACATTTGATCAAAGTGCATATGTGCATATCGTCATCTATATTATTCAAGTTTGGTTTATAAAATTATCTTGTGAAACAATTATAAAAGAAAATTTTAATTATTTAACGAAGATATCAATTTTCGAAAATGCGAGTGAAACTTCTCTATGAAGAAATTCACAGATGCTTTTAATTCTTTTCTCTTCAAAACAGTATTTTTAATTTCATAATGTTTTTCACTGCAAAAGTTTGTTTGAAGTCACTACTCGACCGAAAAAAAATCATTCTCGGAGTGTAGAGAATTAAAATATTAGTTCTTACATAAAAAACCTGCGTAACTTATGGAATGACATAAAAAGTATAAAGTAAAATAGCATAATTTCCAGGTTAAACAATATGTTGTTATCGCACAAAACTGTACTGAAAATGAACATGATAAATTACTACTGATATGTACATGAAATCTACATTCTTTAACACGTTGAGTGCCATGGTGGTCATCAGTGTCCGGCGAAATTAATTTTTGAAATTCATATTTGTTTTATTCTAACCATTTTTTTTTAAATTTGAAAAATGTAAATAATTGTAGAACTTTGAACAAAAGACATTAATAATTTGTACCAATTTTTTTTGCCATATTGTTTAATAATTCATCATTGTGTTGTAAAAATAATAGAAATTTTATCATGGCCCCCTGAGCGTGCTATATAAAAAGTGGGTGGCAGTCAAAGTGTTAATTAAACTTCATTATTAAAAAAATACAGTATAATTTATTATACTGTATCATCTTTTATAAGTTTCTGATTAATTATCCTCTAATTTTAGTGCGTATCAGTACAGAGCTACTAAATTAGTAGCTATTAAAGTACTCCATGAGCTGAATATTCTTCATTATGAATTATGACTTTGAAGAGAATATGAGAAATTTATTTTTGCTTCAATTATTTTTGTAGGAATATTTGTATATCTAAAGCAGTAATATAATTTCAAAAAGTAAAAATAAACTATATAATATCTATTTTTATTCCATTTTTGTCTTTTTTTTTGTTCGTTTAAAAGGAATTTTTGTAATAACGTCTACGATTGGAATAAAATATTTAAATTGCTTAATTTATTTTGCAATAATTGAAATTTAAGATTGTGTTGCTCTTTTATGCAATAATACTTGAATGATATAAACAATTTGAAAAAAGATTATTAAGATAAAAAGATAATTAATACATAATTAATGATTTTTCCAGATGGATATTGCTTCTACTCTTTTGGAGAATGGAGCGAATGCAAATGCCGAGTCTAAAGCAGGATTTACACCTTTGCATTTAAGTGCACAGAAAGGACATTACGACATGACGAATTTGCTGATTGAGCATGGAGCTGATCCCAATCATAAATCAAAGGTACAGTCATATTTAATCGGATAAAAGAATGAATCAGTTTACGTTTTCATATTATTTTTATACAGAATTTTCCGACAATTGCTCTCTTTATATAAAATTTTTAGTAAAGAATAAAAATATTTAATTTTTACATGTGTACATTTTTTTATTATTTCTAACTCTTGTGCATGCAATTTTATTCTCTTGAATGTAAACAAAATTCAACAAATTTCTTTCTTTATATAAAACCAGAATCAATTAAAATTAAAAAATTTCACATATGTATATTTTTTGTTCTTTCTAATCCTCTTGAATATATAATTTTATTCTCCTGAATGTAAACAAAATTCAACAAATTTCTTTCTTTATATAAAACCAGAATCAATTAAAATTAAAAAATTTCACATATGTATATTTTTTGTTATTTCTAATTCTCTTGAATATATAATTTTATTCTCTTGAATGTAAATAAAATTCAATAAATTTCTCTTTTTATATGAAACCAGAAAGAATTATAATTAAAAAATTCTAAATATGCACATTTTTGTTATTTCTAATTCTCTTGCATGCAATTTTATTCTTTTGAATATAAACAAAATTCAAAAAATTTCTATCTTTATATAAAATCAAAATATTACAAAATTTTACATATGAGTACATTTCTTGTTATTTTTAATTCTCTTGCATCATATTATAGCAATGTATCTATCTTCAAAATTACACTACTGAAATTACTTTCTTACATTGCGTTATACAAAAATATGCCTTATTCTACCATTATGTTTTTTCTACATAATTATTATGTAATGATATTATGTAATGATATTATGTAATGGTATTTAATGATTTTTTTTATATGTGATAGTATTTAGTTATATTTTATAAGTAATAAATTTTTAATATTCGTGACAATTATTTTGTTCAGAATGGTCTCACTGCATTGCATCTGTGTGCTCAAGAAGATTTCATTAAGGTGGCGTCCATTCTTGTGAAAAATGGCGCGAACGTTGAAAGCGAAACTGAAACCGGCTATCGACCTATACACGTCGCGGCACATTTTGGAAATCTTTCGATGATTCGATTCCTTTTGAAGCATAACGCGAGTATCGATGTAAAAACAAATCAGAATTATACTCCTCTACACCAAGCCGCCCAACAAGGTCATGCTCATATCGTCAGTGCTTTGATAGAAGGGAACGCCTCTCATAAAGCACGAACCAATGTAAGTGTATAATTATATAATATCTTTTCAAATTTTAATTCGTGTATTTTAAATTTCGCATTTAATTTTTATTTTCTATCCATTTTTTACATATTAATTTGTAACTTTATTTTATAATTTAATTATTAATTTTAACTCTCTGAACTCTTAATTCTTCCTAAATTTTCTTTTTAACAATTCCCTAATATTATTTTCAGCGTTTTAAATTTTGCTTAAAACGAGCGATAGTAGGTTGATAGGAACCAATTTACGTAAATTTTATTTACTAATTATTTTAATCGAAATCGTTTTGATTATTATATTTAATGATTATTATATTTAACCATGATTATACAGGGTGTACCAGCATCAGTATTCAAAATCGATTTTTTCGATAACGAAGCTTCGAATGAAAAAATTTTATTTTTTATTTTCGATTTGTCTTTTCGTGTTGAATCACCCCTTTCCCGCTTATACTACTGTTGCTGGGATACCCTGAATAAGTGTACATAGATAATAATATGTGCCGATGATTGTGAAAGTCATAATATATATACTTTGTTTTGAAATATTTGAAATTTGGCACAAAAAGAGACTATTATAAAAGCTACGAAGCTAGATAATTTATTCACTGTGTTATTTTGCCAAAAATAATTTTATTTGTCATAATGTACACAAACAATTCAAAATAAGTGATAAAATAGTTTTCTTGAATTTTTAATTTGATCCACTTTCATAATTATTTACACGTATTTAAACGAAAATAATGGAAATTAATATATATAACATAAATAACGTCAGTCTTGTCAAAAGCTGCATATTCATAGTGATTGCAAGACCAAAATGTCTAAGACTGGTAATTTGGTTAATTTGCTAAGTTTAGTGTAAAGACTAGAAATGGTGATAACAACAAAATATTTTGACACTAATAGAAGAATATATGTATGAAAATTGTTTCAGGATGGATTAACAGCTTTAAATATAGCTCAAAAGTTAGGATACATATCTGTAATGGAGGTACTGAAGGGATTGTCCTACGATACGTTAGCACCTGATAATAAAAATTGGGACGAGAAGTACAAAGTCATTGCACCTGAAAGTTTGCAAGAAACTAGCTTCATGTCTGACTCTGATGACGAAGGAGGTACGATCGTTTTAGAAGTACCTTTAGTACTTATTTTAATAACATTTTCTTCTTACCATTATTGAAACATTATTTCGTAAATGATAAATTATTTCATCAACGTTAATTATTTCAAATTTGATTTCACAAGTGATAAAATAAAATCAAGATAAATTACTAAATTATTTAATAGAATCGTGTTCAGTTATTTCAGATGCTTTTCATAAGTGTTAAAAGAATTAAATAAATTTAGTATAAAATGAAAGCATGTATAATTAATATTTCATATACGTATAATGTTTCCATTTATGGTTTATAAGTGAAATATTGAACCATTGTCTTACTAAGTTGTGTCTTTTAAATTCTTGGATTTAACCCTTTGCACTGGAGAGGCGGCTCTTAGTCGTCATTTAATCAGATTCTAAAGATCGATGTTAATTAATGCATCAAATTTAAAATTACCCAACGATGCGTGGGATGTCGAAGAAAAATAATTCTACGTCTTAATTTTCATACGATTTCTTATTTACCGTTTCAAAGATATCGTCGATTTTATGGAAGAAAGTCTTCGAATTACTATTTTTCTGTAACGAAAAAATCGTCGAGTGCAAAGGGTTAATAATGTTTTACCTTTGTCTATGCGAATGTTTAATAGAAATACGATCCTCCCCCGTGTTCTAAATCAACAGGAAATTATTGTTACAAGGAAACTATCGGAAATGAGTAGTATTAATTAGGAGGTTTAATTATTATCTTCACTTACGATTTTATTCACATTTGAATAAAACGAAAATACACTTTTCTACAAAATATCTCATTCCAGTTGACACAACAAGAAATTCTGTAGAGGGATGACTTAAAGGAAACAATCTGTCTTTTAGCATTTCGAACTACAAAGTACAAAAATACTAAGTACTAAAATTAAATACTAAAATTATATTAATAAATTAATAAATTAAAAAATTAAAATATTAAAACATACACACACACGACAGACTATATTTTCTAAATCACTAGTATATAAGATTTTTATTTCAACTTAAATAAGACACCCTGTATATATAGGGTGAATCATCTAAAACTAGAACCTAAAATATCTTCGTTATTTTTAATAATACAAAAATATATGCGAGGAGGAAGATTCTCTGTTTCAAGGGGTAAATACTGCCATCAAAACGATTGTCTTTTAAGATCATATTCTTTTTGAGATTTCAAGATCATCCTCATTTTTTTTTAAATGCAATAGTACACTTTTATTATTACAGTATTGTAGCTGATAGAAAGACAAATTCATCCTACATACATATTGTACATATCATAGAATAATTGAATAATAAAATAATATAGAATATTTGTAGAATAATAGCAGAAAACATGGTATTAAAAAAGAAATATTTTTACTGTCACAGTATTGTCGCCGATAAAGAGGAACCGTCTTATATATATTACAGAATAATAAAATAATATAGAATAGTTATAAGATAATTATAGAATAATACCAAAAAACGTGATATCGAAAAAGAAATATTTTCTAAAACAAGGAACATAAAATTCAACTGAAATATTCATTTGCAGGTTCAGATGCATTGATCAGCGAACAGCCATATCGATATCTCACAGCGGATTTGATGAAAAGTCTAAGAGATGATTCTCTGCCTATTGACGTTACACGAGATGACCCGATACACAGACAAGGTAAATACCCATTGCTTATTTCCAAACGTTACGATCGTTTTACGTGATCTGTCAAATTGTTCTCGATCAGTCACGAAAGAAGAGAAACAGGACTTCACTCAAAGCAATAATTATTGTCTAGCAGAAAACTTCGATACCGATGGATTTAATTTGGGGTATGTAAATTAATTTGTGATTCTCTGGATAGCACTTAAAGCAAATTAGAATACCATTCAGTGGTTTAGTAAAGTATTAGTAGAGTAGCATTTTACGATGAGAATTATCATTAACTAAGATCAAATATTTTCATTTTCTAGCCGACTTCATTTCAGATCGTAAGTAATTTTTATCGCTACAGTACATAAACCTGATTGTACAAGCACAGTGTACCATGTATTACCACGTTATGCTATTGATTTTCTATTTTTATATATTTTTATATTATCCAAGAGAGGTTGCAGCAATGAGTGCTCTCTTCAGTTTCCTTCCTAATAATCTGTATTATTAGTGTTAGTAAACAAAATTTACTTAAATTGGTTGCTATCATTGGTTGCTAATAATCTGTGCATTGATAGAGTAAATACGTTGCTAGTAAATTTTGTATAAAATATTATTCTGTAATATAAATAATTCCCTAGGAAACGTTCTTGGCCAAACTCAATGATACGCATTACTTCATTATTTTCTTCTCGATAATAAACAAAGGTTTGAATTATTATTCTCTTTTTTGGTTTTTACTTTATATTAAACCGATTTAACATCTCGTTTTAGACCTATATTATAATACTCTATATTAAAAAAATTATAGTAATTTTTCGTATTATCGTATTTGGCTGAAAACTTTCTATCAGGAGTAGTACTATATTAATTTATATAAATTTACCTATTTGTAAAAATGTACATATCGTATAATATCTCACGTAAATTTATATAAAGCTTTTATAGACAAAATCTATAAAATATATTCGCATAAATTTTGTTACATTGTACATATATGGTTTAAGCAATAATTCGATTAGATTTTTTGAAGATACATCTTTCTTCAAATTTTATTGGATCTCGAACCAATCATTATTATTATTATGAGATATTCACAAATTTAACAAAATATAAAATGCATAAAATATTTTGCAAATATTTCATAAAAGTATATTAAATTGAAACGAAAAAAAGTATTCGTTTAATATCGCTTTGATCGTCATAAAAATTTATAATCTTCAGATTTACGAGAAAAGAGTTGATTGTAATCTCAATTTCATTGCTGTGACCTTTCTTCGTGAAATTATGCTGAAGATATATGTATATACTTTTAAATGTTTTTCTGAAATTCGTACAAATCTCTGATTATTATTTTCGCTTCGCAATTTCTCTGTTTTCTGTTAGGCTGATATCGAACGTTTACTAT
Source organism: Eufriesea mexicana (assembly GCF_001483705.2). Lineage (NCBI taxonomy): Eukaryota > Metazoa > Arthropoda > Insecta > Hymenoptera > Apidae > Eufriesea > Eufriesea mexicana. The sequence continues at coordinate 373,910 of NW_016908500.1, read as the reverse complement.
ACAAGCTACAGCTAATTTATTTGTACACACTGTTATTATACAATTTCGACAAAACAGAACACATATACAACAAATATCTATGATGCTTAAATTTTCGATTTAATTTTCCTTTCATGTCATGTTGCCACAGATTGTAATAATTTCAAGACGATTGAAAAATATTCGCATTTCTATGTAATTTTTACGTATTTACTTATTTGCGATGGACTTGAGTAACGTTTATGATTTAAACTTGAATTTCTAGATTTTTGGTCAGTTTCTTGGTGGATGCACGTGGAGGTGCCATGAAGGGATGTAGACACAGTGGTGTACGCATTATTGTACCACCACGAAGAGCAACAATGCCAATTCGCGTTACGTGTAGATTGATAAAACCTAATAAAGTTGCAAATCCTCCTCCTTTAATGGAGGGAGAGGCTTTAGCGACCAGAATCATAGAAATGGGACCAATTGGTGCAACGTTTCTAGGGTAAATTTTACGAATCACTTTACATATTTTCCGAATATAGAAATAATATTAATTTTACAAACAATGCTTACTGTAAAGTATTTCATATATTTTAGTTTCGATATTTTTATAATTCTTATTATAACTTTCTCAATTCTTATAATTCTTATAATAATTATTAGAATTTATATTACTTTCATAATCTTTTATATTTTTTATGATTTGTAAATGTTTTATATCTTTTACAATATTTATATTTTGTACGATTTGTAAATTTTTACAATTTTTGTAATATTTATACTTTTTATTATTTGTACATTTTTTATATTTTGTATAATTTGAAAATTTTTATAATTTTTACTATATTTATACTTTTTTAAATATTTATAAGGCTTATAATCTTCCCAACTGTTATTTATATAATTGTAAAATATATTTCGTATTATTACAGTAATATTTACTACAAAAAGAATATATTTCGTTGTAGCCCTGTTTTAATTGATATACCACATTTCGCATCTATTCGAGGCAAGGAACGAGAAATTATTATTCTCAGAAGTGAGAATGGAGAAACTTGGAAAGAGCATGATAATTCTGCCGATAATGATACTACATTATTAAATACTCCTCATGGTAATTTTTTAAACTTAACACATTACTAATATTATCATTACCAAACAAAAATTTAGGATAATTACATATTCCATAAAATCAAGAAAATTAAATATATAAAGAAATTTGCCAAAAATTTTCTTGTCTCGAGCAACACTTTAAATCTTGACCAACTAATGAAAATTTTTAAAGTTAACTTTTAACTTCAACAGCACGATGATTAAGATTATTAAATTAATATTAAAATTAATAAGAGACAGATATATGGCTGTCCCAAAATTCACGCACGAAGTAATTTTGATAGAAAACACAGGTTTTAATGAAGAATTTTAAATATTGTCAACAATAAAGACGCATTGTTCTTTCATGTAGCGCGCCATTTTTAATAACACTGAACTGCCAACTGTCACGCTGTCCTTTTTTCGTTGGCAACACTTTATCGCACAAATGGCGCCAAATTTAAATCTTGCGTGAATTTTGAGATACTCTAGATGTAGATAAAAATGATTCTAAATTTTTGTCAATAGTACACATTTCATTGATACTATAGAGTAACGACAATTTAATGAATTTTCTTTACAGATCCACAAATGAGTGCTGCTCATTCCGGCAGGATTACTCGTATAATAACGACAGATTTTCCTCAGTACTTTGCTATTATCACGAGAATTAAGCAGGAGGTTCATGTAATCGGTGCTGAAGGGGGAATTTTAACATCGAGTGTGGCTAACGACGTCCAAGCTGTTTTCCCACCAGGTGCATTAACGAAGAAAATTAAAGTTGGATTGCAAGTAAGTTTGTTTATAATATTTCGCATCGTAACATTGCTATAAATTATCTGATATAACAAAAATCAAGAATTATTAAAAAGTAAGAAAATCATTAATTATACAATATAAAATTGTGAAAAACATAATTAATTATTATAAAATATGGAATTCTGTAAAACATCGATAATCATTGTAAAGTAGAAAATTATATAAAATATTGATAATTATTATGAAACATGAAATCAACAATTATTATAAAATATGAGAATATATAAAATATTAATAATTATTATGAAATATGAAATTATAAAAATTAAAAAATATAATGTGAATTATTTTTTTTACAGGCTCACGTGATTCCAGCAGAGCTTACAGCAAAATTATTAGGAAATTGTGTAGCCGTATCTCCTGTAATAACAATCGAGCCAAGAAGACGAAAGTTTCATAAACCAATTACTCTTACGATACCTGTGCCACAAGCTGCGAATAAAGGGATGATTAATCAATATGGCGGCGAAACACCAACGTTACGTCTTCTATGTAGTATTGCAGGTAAATCAATATTACTTATTTCAAGTATTTTCTAATATTAAATTAGTGTATATGAAACAGAATTTTTTAAAAATAAATCATTAAATATACACAATGTATCATATATTTGATCAAAATAATACCTGATTTATATTCATAATCAGTTCTTGAATTAAAAATTCTTTAAACGCAGCTTTTACAGAGTTTTCACTTTAAAACAATTTATTCGATCAAAAATTCTCTAATTATTTAAAAAAATGAAAGTTTGTAAATGTAAAATCAAGAAAAAAGGAACGATGTCACATAATTTTATATTCTAATTTTTCAAGTTTTTCTATGGTCATTTTTGGCCATATTTTGTATTAGATTTTAGGAAATAACGATAAATAAATTCTGTTGATAATCATTACACAGTTACCATTATCCTTAAATTATAAAGTCCTTTTAACAAATATTTTACATGTTTATCTTTATTAGGCTATAATTTTATTATATTAAAATAATAAAATTATTTTATTATTATAATAAAAATATTAGGCTTTAATTCTGTAGCTTTCAATTATAATGCAAGATCTACTTTTTCTTTTTTCAATTGTGATATAAGATCTATTTTGCCACAAGTGATATGAAGTTTCAAAAGTAGATCCTGTTCGCTTCTTTGAAGTTTGGTAATTATCTCCATTTATTCAAGATTTTGTATACCTTCCAAGCCAAGACATTTATTTTTCATTTACTTTCTGTATTATAGTCTTTCTCTTGCTTTTTTTAGTCTTTCTTCTAATTCACCTTCTAATAATACATAAATCATTATGGTTCAGTTCCAAGAAACAACATTAAATGTTTTTCCATTTAAATGCACCTTTCTTTAATGTTAAATTCGTATTTTCATCAATCTTCATAATAATTTAAAAATTTAAAGTTGTATAAAAATATCACACAAGCATAGTGTTTATTCCTGTTTCAAGGCTTCAAAACTTTTATTACAAATCTTAATTACATTCAATACACAGTTCATTATAGCAAATTTCTTCTTAATATGTTTAATATATCTAAACTTAATACTAATTAAGTTAATTTAGTATTAATACTATTTAATACTGAAACAATATTTCACATGCACTAACTCAATAATATTTACTAGCATAGCTAATATGGTCTAAAACTATAATTCTCTATTACTGTTTGGTTATTCTCTTTGCACGGTTATGAATTTATAATGATAACTCTGATGTTGAAAATACAATTCAACACACTTCCGTAAAATTTAGATTCCCCATATCATAAGTTTATCGAGCTTCTCAACAAACTGTGTTTAAGAATAAATACATTTTTTAACCCTTTGCACTTGACGATTTTTTGGCTAGAGAAGAGTAGAAATTCAAAGATTATCTACTAAAAGAACTGACGATACTGTTTTGAGCAGCAAATAAAGAATTGTATAATAATAGAATTGTAGAATTATTTGACTTCGATACTTCGCATACTGTTACATTACATTAAATTGGATACATTAATTAATATCGATCTTCCAAATTTTATGAAATGGTGACTAAAACTCACCCCTCGAGTGCAAAAGGTTAATATGGAACCCACTTCTCTTCTATATTCTAGTAATTCGAATATATTTCGTATTTAATTTCTTAATTTTAAATTTAGGTGGTACGAGTGAATCACAGTGGGAAGATGTAACCGGTTCAACACCTTTAACCTTTATGAACGACACGGTGTCTTTCACCACTACTGTGTCTGCTCGATTTTGGTTAATGGATTGCCGAAATATAGGCGCGGTTCCAAAAATGGCAACCGAGCTTTATGAAGAATCGTTATTTGTGCCGTATATTACGAAGTACGTATTAATATACATTGCATACTGTTGTATATTTAATTTAATCAATTCTCATTTATAAATACAATATTAATTGTTTTTTGTCCAGCTTTGTAATATATTCCAAACGAATGGACGTACTCGAAGCAACGTTAAGAATATTGTGTATGACCGATGGGAAGGAAGGGATGCACACCTTGGAAAGGCAAGAGGAATTTGTCGAAATTGTAAAAAGCCGTGATGTTGAAGTAAATATTGTTCATTACATATTTTTAATTTTATTTTGTTCATGAGGATTGAATTATGCATGCTTAAATGTATTATTATTTAAAAATTTTGAATTAATTCAATTAGTATTAGTCTATTATATTTGTTTTCCTTTTTTAATTATATCATTTTATTTATTCCATTTTTAATGAAGATTTTACTATTTATTGTTTGTAACGGTGTGCATTGTATTTTTATTTTCGTGTACAACAAATTTTGTTTATTTCTTGTATGTTAATCTTGTATATTAGCCTTTGTATACTTCACTTTTATTTTCATAATTTTGCAAAAATGAGCGTCTAATATTGCATTGAGAAATGCATATACATATATATATATTAATAATTATCTTGTTACACATTTTTGAAAAGCTAGAAAATTTATCAGAATATAAAAAAATGCAATTAGGTGAAAAAGTAGATAAAGGTCTTATTAATATTAACATAGCAATAAGTTGGTTTTACAATATTATTTATTTACTTTTACAATATTATTTTGTGATAAATCTTAAACTATTTCAGTATAAATCCTGATACTTTTTGTTGTATTCATTATGATCTGACATATATTATTTTAAAAAATTTTAATTAGGCAAAATAAACAATATTCTATTTATACAAAATGTATATTAAAGCATATTACAAGTAATAGAATTTTCCTGGAAATTATATAGCAAGTTAATGAATATGTACAATATTCAATGTTTATTCATCTATAAATATTTAAATATGCTAAAGTAAATAGTTGAAGTAATAGTTAAAAATAATCAAATAATTAAATAATAACTTCTTTTCTATGTGACGTTAATATTTAATTAATATAATTTGAACATAACTTTTGCCTGTTGATGTGAAAATGTTTAAAGGATGACTTTGCAAGTTTTGAATTTAACAAGTACTAAGATAGTAAAAGAAGTAGTAAATTAAATAATACGTAACATTATTCTAAACAATTATTTATTATCTGTGTAATATAACAATACATAATATTAGCATAACAATGTTAAAAATCATGCAAATTACAAATTACGGTCGAGAAATAATTTACTTGAAACCAATATTTTTATTTAAAAAAGAATCTTAATTGTGAACCTGCGTATGAAATCAATTTTTTAAATGAAATTGAAAGAAAGCTGCTATTGTGTACAATTACTGGGAAAAGTAAATGATTGATACTATATAATAATAATGAGTAATTGCAAGTGGATTTACAAATCTAGTAACTTTTAAAAGAAATGAAAAGATAATATAATTATCTAAGTGATAGAAAACGAATTTATTTAAAATTTTGTATCATTACATCAAGCCAATAGAATACTATACATTTCGAAAATATCATGGAACGTTTATTGATATATTTATAATATATGATAAACCAATCCTGGCTTCCTGCAAAAATTGGTGGACTAATTATTAATAATATTCCAACTCTCTACTATAAAAAAATTGCTATAGGAATAAGTTATTCTTATTATTTCTTTCATTTGTTTCCAATGCTAGTAACATCTTGCTTAAGAACTACTAAGGTTTATTGAAAAATTGACGAAGTAAGTATCGTAAATATTTTTTCTTAGAGATTTTAGATTTTCACACTTTATGTAGTTACGGTAAAATAAATGTTAAAGAGATATTTTCAAGTTTGTTTATTAGGTAATTTATTGAAATAGAGAAAAAGAAAAATAATTCTTTTTCTAATGCACAAATAATTTGGAATTATATACATAGACAATTGAAATCAATTCAAGACTAATCGAATAATAAAATCCCAGTTTATTTATATTTATTTATATATATAATATCCGATTTATATGATTAGTTTCATTTACGGGGAAAAACATTAAAAATACTAGAGAAAATAAAAATAAACAAAAAAAAGAAAAGAAAACGATAATTATTCTTTTAATAATACAGATGATAGGATGTATTAAATACACTATATTTTATACTTTTTTACAAGTTAAAAATTGCATATTACACTGTGGAGACAATGAATAGCTCCCATAAGAATTATAGGTATATATTCTCATATATTTTTATGTTTCTACAATACCGAAAGTTTTTATTCTTATGGTAATAGTTCAAATTGTTATTTGGTCGTTAAAAAAACGATTTTTATGTTTTGTTTAAATTTGATTGTCTTGTAATAATTATCATTCATATTTAATTTGTTGAAAAATTTGGGTCAAGCTACTGTATACCCTAAATTTATTAATCCTGAGCATAGAGCTAATTAAACAAAATAAAAGGTATTAGAAATATTATTAATATTCCTTAATTATTACCACATTAAGACAATTTAAATCACTTAAGCAGATTATCAAAGCTTTACCAGATATAATAATTTATATACATAGTAACAATACAGTTACAATGATATTTCGTTGATACAATTTATTAAAATTAAAAACTAAAATATTCGTTTATCAACCTTGGTCTCCCTTATTGTTACATTAAATGTTCTTTCAAATTATCATTTTCAATCATGCCATACAATTGTATATACATATGTATGTAAGTATTTAAAAATTGAGAAAATCATGACTTAGGTATGATCAATAAGATAATTTTTATAATGACAATGCTAGTAACAACGTTGGAATAAATTTAAAACCATACAATGATTGCAAAAAAGAAGAAATACCTCATCAGAGATTTGAATGAAGTATTACGATAGTATTTAATTATTTTTAATTTTTAAATATTGTTTCCTCTAATACCTTTAATTGTTTAAATATTACTTGCTAGTTTGCAAAGATGCTCTAGGTAGTTCATATAACTGCTTAAGTTATCATTTATGGAATATTAACACATCTCACTCAAAAGACAATTTATTCTCTTTCTCCCTTTCCATCTTTTTAAAGGTTGTATCAACCTGAAAGTCATTAGCAATTATGTTATAATAGTAATAATATAATTTACAATAATTTGAGCCTAAATTAGGTGTAATAGGTTAATAGACTTAAGAAAATCTATTAATTTCTTGTAGTGAACACATTTCTCTTCAATTAAACTTATATGAAATAATCCCACAATTTCTGTGTGGATCAGTGTAATCAATAGTGCTTAATATTTGAGGTTTAAATGAAAAATCAGTGACAGTTAAATTTTACATCTGATAAGTGATCCACTAACGAAGACCTAAACCTGAAAAATTTTTAATCAAATCTTTCCAAAATCTTTCACTAATGTCTGCTAAAAAAATTCTTCTAAATAAAATTTTATCAAATTCTCAAAATTGGTACAAAAAGAAGAAAATATTGAAAAGGTAATAATTTTTATTCACTTACACGAAATCACTAGCTAGTGGAATAATCTAGCAATCCAACAACAATCAAAAATGCAAGATAACGTGGTTCTATTCAAAGTTCCATTTTTGAATAAATCGATGTCGAAGATTCGAGTACAAATGCTTACACAAGGTTTCACTTGTGCTACAATCTAATAGATATAGTTATAAAATAGTTTGTAAAGCTGTTCACCTATTAGTCACGTTGTATAATAACGAATGAATAACAAAACCAAAGTCGACTTTACTAAACAATTATTTAGTAATTAAATAATTATTTCAAGCATAAAAATTATTATTTTTAAATGCTCAAACAGAAAAATAATTCTTTGTTGGGGCTTATGCACGTAATCCTCTTGATATACATAAGAGACTTAACATAACTTTATAAGTAAAAATCAGAAGGTTACCTTCTTACAAGCTATTGAAACTTAAATGAAATATCAGTGCAAGACAATCACAGTGCAACAGATGAAAAATCTGGTTTTTAATTATACGTATACTAAAATGCTATGATCGAATAACTGAAAAAGCAAATTGTTAATTCTTTTCATTTCATGAACGATATTATATAGATAATCACATTTTTATAAATATCACATTTTTTCCAAATCCTATAATTAAATTTCCATAATTTATTTATATTTTGCACGTGTAAAATTCCTAGCATTATCGAAAATGTATATACTTCTTGAAGTTCAGAAATATTTAATTATTTAGCAGGTTTCGACATTTAAAATTTATTTCAATAAATGTATCAGCTATTGTTGATTATGCTTTAAACAATCTCTATTACTATTAGCTTGCTCTACGATTTAATTATGAAAAATTATATCCTGAAGTAGCATTTAACTTTAGTCAAACACTATATACCTATGCCATCCACGTAAAATTAGATCAAAATTTTAGAAATTTTTCGAATTTTGTGTACGTCAGAACGTGTGAAATATAATTATGGTCACGAGATTAGTATAGCTTATAATCATAAGATTTGCTATGAAGAATTCGTCACGAGTTAGACTCGTCTTTGTAGTGCAAAGGGTTAAATCTAGAGTACAACAATATAACTATTATATTTTCTGAAGCTGACAATGAGTACAGCAGATGTTTATTTATAAAATAATATCAAGTTTCTTTTCTGTAATAGAAATATTCCAAACGAAGAATAAATAGATTAAAAAATTAATATCTGGGTATTTAAAAGCAGAGGATACTCTAGTATTCATTAAAATATAGTGTAAAAAAGTTATTAAGTTAGAAGAAACGTGAGAGTTATTTTTCATAATTAATAATTATTTCAACATCAATAAAAGCCGTTAAATAAAGAACACTTCAGCTTTATTACTCATCTATCGTTATCTGATACAATAAATACGAATAGAATCATAACAAGTGTTTGTAGTTAATGAATTATTAATATCGGTTTACTCAAAAAAAAGCTTCAAATGCAAAAATTGTTATTCTACATTTTCGACTTATCTTTCTGTATAAAATTAGTCCTTTTATACACCTCGTTTATACTACCAATTCAATAATACTCTAGAATTAAATACGGACAAAATAAAATTATATTTTCATCAATAACAGATCGGTGAAAATTTAATAAAAAATATTAATTTTTTCATTGGCAGATGACTCGTTCTGGAATTATTTCATTGAACTGTCATAGACGGATTGCGTAATGTTCGAACATTCTCTGCTGCTCCTTTGTCTTATTAGCTCTCGCGAAATCTGATAATAAGATCAGGCCAACAATTAAGTGAACCCATTTTGTGATCACTTATCCAGAAACTTCTGTATTTTCTAAAACTGATTAATTTTATGAAAGCTTAATATCGAATTAATCAGAAGAAAAATAAGATATATTCAACTATTTTCATATGAATTATTTATAAACGTCTAAAGATATATATGTATACAGAATAGACTACTTAATGTGACTATCTTATTCATTTTTGTTATTAGTGGACCAACTAAAATTTTTATTTTCATAGATAATACATTTTCGCAAATAGTTTCAAAACGATATTATTTGGTTTATGTTTTTTTCCTTGAATAAACTTTTTAAACCTTTTTGTGTACAATCCTATAATTTTTCTTAACTATCGTGAATATCGAGACGAACTCAAAACAATAATGAAAAAATAATGAAATAATAATGAAAAAATATAGAGAGAAAGTAATTTTATAACATTTATTTTTATAAATAAGGAAAAGTTAGATCTATGACATTAATAACATAAAATATGCAAGGAGATCACATTAGGTTGCATTACAAGTTGATGCACTTGTTAACAATAATATTTAAGAAAGTGTCATAAATACTTTTTACAAAATTAAAAATAAAGCAAAGAAGAAATGATTTACTTACAATTAGTAAATCAAAAAGAAATAAAGTTAATAAAAATAAAAATAAAGTTCTGTTGCAATCTCATACACTAAAATATTATTAAATTAGATTCATAAGTATTCTTTTAATTATTTAAAACAAATGCAAGAATTACAGGTACTTTAATGACCTGTAAAAACTAATAAAAAATAAAAAAAAAAATAAAACATTAGTGAATGTATTATAACGTAGATATTAAAATTTAAAAGAATTATTAAACTTTATATACCCTCGAAAACTTATCTCAATTTCAATATTTAATGTAAGATATATACTATAAATTACTAAAGGTAAAATTTTGAGGGTCCTTACAAAAATGGAATCTCGATAATCTTCTAACAAATCTCCTCCTATATACTTCTAAATTTAATAACTTTCATGACTGTTGAACAGCTTGCTATACAATAATAAAAATTATATATTGTTATACAAATAAGAATAATAAAAATTATGTAGATATTTAAATAAATAAATTTGTTTACAGGCACTCGATGGGAAAGATCTATATATTGAATTCAGTGGAAATTTAGTACCTGTGACGAAATCGGGTGTACAATTGAAATTTACTTTTAAAGCTTTTCGTCAAAATCGCTTATCGTTCCACGTGAAAGTGAAAGATCCTTTGTTAGATCCGGTGGCTAGGATGTTGTTTATGCGAGAACCGAAAGTCGCGAAAGGGGAACCCCCTCAACAACCAATTTGCGTGTTAAATATTGTTCTTCCAGAAATTACAACTAAGGTCGAAGTACAAAAGAAATTGAAAGGTACAATTTTTTCCATACTTCATGTACACATGCACTAATCATGTGATATTTATTCTGCAAATATAAAAAAAAACAACGTTGTTCTTCCTTTCGTTATAGATTACGAAGATTCGAATATTATTAGTCAAAAACTGGAATCTTATGAATCGAAATACAAGATGGAACAAAAGGAAAAAGGTGACGAACCTAAGGATATTTCGCCTTCAAAAAAGAAATTTATTACCGACACCTTGCAAAAGGAACGAACAGGTATGGCATCTATTTTTATTTGTCCATATTAGACGAATGGTAACGTTAGAGCAATGAAGGAAATCTGAAATATAAAGTTCGTTAGTTCGCTATAATCACATATAAAAATTAGTAATCGCGGAACACCGATTATTTTAATTCAGTATACAAATGCAAGGTGCAAAAAAGGAAATTTATATGTTTAGACGTGATAAGAAACAATGTATTGTAAGACACGAATTGCTTTAACGATCACACAATTGTATTACTGCAATAAGATATATGAACGAATTATAAAACTCGTCAATAATGGCGATCGATATGTACGGTATCTTGGTTATACCTGGTATTATATTAAAAAAGAAAAGTTATCTTCAAGACAACTCTGTTCCATACGGTAGCAAAATTCCACTGTAATTCTATTTTCATTTAAGAGGAAAAGTTAATCTGCTTATGGCTCGAGCGTTGAGTGAGGCTTCTTTAATTTAATTATGCATAACAGTATCAACAAACGTTCGATGTAGCTATGACGAACTTGTTTAGTTTGATCTGAACCACTGCTGGAAGCACTACTTTTAAAAGCTATCCTCTTTTGAGTATCACCCTACCTCAGTTTCAAACATGTGAGTTTATTTTACTGAAATTGTGTTACGATATCTGTTACACTTCTTACTTTCACTTTATTTACCCATAACATCACTCTTATATTTCTGTTCGTTTTAAACATTAATTTTCATTTCTTTTACAATTTTCAGTTTCAGGTTTTTTTAAGTTCTTTAGTAATTTGCACTTAAGGTCCATACGATAACCTTTAAAAACCAAAAAGAAATCTATACTCGAGAGATATCCTTCATCATGGAAGAAATAAGTGATAAACAAGAAGAAAAAGTGGAAATAGAAAGTTGCACGTTAGAATCAACGAATAAGAATGGATTATCCATCGATAAGGGCGTATCTGCCGATAAAGTCAGTACAGATTCTCCAGAGCGAACCAACGAGCAAATAGAATTAAAGAAGAATGAAGAAAAGACCGTAGAGTGCGCGCAAGTCGTTGATGGAATTTCATGTCCATCAAAACCGAAAGAAAATGTTACAGGAACGAAGGTAAAGCGTAAAATGAGATCGACTCGTAGAAAATTGAATGCTATGATTAACAATTCGTCGTTACATTTTTCTGATACCGATTCTGAAGGAGAGTTAACAACGATTAATTCTCAAATCAGAGCATTAAATTGTACAGATGAGCAACAAGGACCAATTATTTCTGTTACATCGGACGATGTGGAAGCTGAAGGCTCTAATTATTTATCATCCGATGATAAAGGGCCGATTCAGCGTAATAGCTTCGTTGAAAATCTAACGGATGTCGATGAAATTTACCCAAGCGAATCGGAGAACGAACAAAAAGAGAATCAGAATAACCTTAAAATTGCCAAGAGTTTTTGTCAAGGAGAAACGGATCTCGAAGATTTCGAAGTTGAAGGTGAAATACACTCAACGATCTATATAAAACCGAGGTCCGATATATTCTGTGACTATAGCGGAGAGACAATAACAACTAAGGAAGGTGATGGACCGTTTTCCGTTGAAGTACGAAATAAAATATATCGAGAAGAGGATCGACGTAACGATGTGTTCACTAGCATGCCAGATATTGTGGTTATGTCCAATACTGACGAAGAAGATATGGATATATCTGAAGAGGAGGAAATACAAGAAGCCTGCTGTAGTCAAAAAGAATTTCTTGAGGATTTGGATGCCCTTGTAGCGTCTCAAGTTGTTATGAAAAATATTAATAAAATGGAAAACATGTTAACTGTTAAAGATGTCAGTGATGACGGGACTAGCGATTGTCATACCGATGTCGAAGAAGTTGATCCGAATGAATAAATTAATTTGAAATATGTCGACGGTAAGGATATGATTTTACAAAATACGCTTTTTGGCGAAAGATATCATACTATTCGAATATCATAAAAATCTGATCTGTATTAGATCTAGTTTATCCAACTATGTATTGGATGTAATGCAGAAATGCATTGGATATCGTTCCTTATGTTATTCGATATTTATTTAATATAATATATGTATGTTATAAAATTGTACAGCATATATAATGAATATCAAATGACTTAATGTCATATTGAACATAATATTTATGAAGAAATTGTGAATATTCTATGAGTGATAAAGGATTACTTATTGCTGATTGTGACATACCTAAAAATGCTCTTATTGTTAGAGTAATCTTTTCGATTATATTTTTATTATAAATGAAACTATATATCATTCATTTGAGCTATAAATGAACTTTATAATATATATTAAATTAAGAATATTGATCATTTGAAATTTAAAAGAAATAGGAGAATATATATAAGTTTAAAATTCATATATTCTTTAATGTAACTTAAATTTATTTAATTACATATGTTATATCTTTTGCTCATTTATGAAGACCAAACTTAATTATTTGTATGATTCTAAAATGTATTACTTATAAAAAATAGGTTTTATTCTGTATTCTTATAAATCACATGCTCTGTGTAACTTTAATATTTATAATGTTAACTTTACTTTTCAGTTACAAAAATATGTTTTTTGTTATAATTTTGAGTATTTTCGTTTGAGTAAACATTCTTTTCTGAGTATTTTAACTTTTTATACAATCATTAAAAATATATTAAAGATCTTTTATAATTTCAAATATATACCTTTTAAGGTATTTAAGAAAGTAATTTAATTAAAGTGTATGTTAAACTCATAGTATATAGTATTTGTGTTTTGACAATATAAATATTTTTTCATGATTGTTACTTTTTTGGAAACCCCAATTGTCAATTTGAATTATGTATGTTGTTGCAAATATGCACGTGATCAATACTTATGCATTAAACATGTAATTAATAATCAGATTCCAAAGTCAGAGAAGCAAGTAAATTTCCTTTTTTAAAAAAATTATTTGAAACAAAAATTTTCAAAAATTAAGAGAATATTTCAGAAAAATTATCAATGTCTTTATAAAACATATTTTTGTAATTTTATACATGTGTGGAGTAAACATTTTAAACAATAAACTAAGATAAATCTCTGCGCATTATTTTAGGTCATAACATGTTGAAGCACTAACGAGGGAAAATTTGTATGTATATTTACTTCAATCAATTTATTTTGATCTTTATTGTGTTCATAAACCTAAAATTTTCTACAAGTACCTTTTCTTTCCTTTTTGCACCATGCTTTGGGTAAAATTTTTGCTACTTTCATTTAGAGTCTAGGTATAAATATTATAATTAACAATTGGAATGAATTGCTGTAAGCAAATTCAGTATACACATGTTGGAAGAATTTACTCATAAAAAACATTTTTGCTTTAATGTTATCATTTAGTATTAACACAATCTTCTATACTTATACTTGCAGACAAAACTGCCGTCCTCAACATTATTATAGACAACCGTATGGGATATTAATTTTAAGTCTCAAAGGACACTAATATCCACCGATATTAATATAAAAAAAAGAGAGATCACAGCTTATAAAGGAATTTAGAGTTATATGTATATCATGCTTATATACACTGTGTGCATGTTACAAGTTCAAAGAAATTATTAATACCTCGATGATGAAACTTATTTTTGAAATTGTATTTATTTTTAAAAAGATGTTGTTATATGTACAGTAACAGAGTTTACGATAGTGTTGTGTCTATAAAGTTTTGAAAAGAATGCTATAAAATATAAAAATCATGTTTACGCATTATGCTTGTAAAAGTTTGATCACATAATTCCTTAAGAGTTATATGAGATTGTAATTATACACAATGTATTTCATGCATTATATGTATTTACCTAATAAAAAGTAATATGAGCATAATTCTTGGTTGTTCTAGATGCTGTCACTATCCACGAATTCCTTGCGCAAAAAGCGGCTTGTTCCCTAGAATCTGTAGATGCTAGTTATCCCAGTAAAGTAGTCGAGCAAGAGCAAGACTTGTCACCCAGTGTCGAGAGACAAACCTATTCAGAGAAGAGGAAATTCTGGGAGGATATTTCGAAGAAACGAGAAAGTTATCAACGATCAGAATCCGAAGTATCAAGAACGTCGCAGTTAACGATAAATGAAAGTGATAGTGAGTATATACAGAATGTTATCACAGAGGATACAGCAGACATTGTTCAGCAGATTGACAAGTCTGAGACGTTAGAAGATCTAAACGTACCTGATATTTCCGAATGTTCAGTAGCAGAAAAGGCTCAGTACTTTGAGGAACAAATACAAAAAGAAACTACAAAACTTCCGTCTAAGACAAGTCAACAAGATACGTTAAAATCTGAAAAAGAGAAAGTAGTAAAAACTAAAATAAGTGAGAAAGAAAAGCTAGATAAAGATGAGAAATATGTAACTGAATTGGAAGAAACTAAAATGATAGAAGAAACAAAGGAAGCTGTTATCTTAGAAACAGAAGAAAAAAGAATTTTTGAACGAAAAGAAATGATGAAATTGTCTTCTGAGGATGAGAAAGAAAAAGATGAAAGTAAACAAATTTATACGGAAGTAAGCGATGTAACTGTAATCTCTGTTTCTAAGAAAGAATTAAGCAAAGAAGAAGATTTCGCGAAACCTGATAAAATTAAGACTGAAAAACCAGTTAAACCTGAAAAATTAGAATTGGTAAAAGATCAATTAGTTGAATTAAAAGTTGAACATGTTACAGAGAAGGAGGATGAAACAGTTGTTATCGGTAAAGTACCTGTACAAGATATTATAAAAGATGTAAAGATAGAAAAGGAAGACATACAAAAGTCAATTATGGAATTAAGCACAAAAGAGATAAAAGATATAGAAGAAGAACATAAAGATGTTCTGGAATCTGCACAAATAAGTGCACAACAGTTTATAGACGAATTTCGTTTTCAGGAAACAGGGCGGGCAGTAGAAAAAATGAAAGTGCAAGAATCTATTTCTGGTGCAGGAGAAAAAAGAATAAAGGAGAGTATAGAAGAGAAAGAAAAAGTATTGGAAGTATCCAAAGCAGAAATAGATGCATATGAAGATACCATAAAGGAATCTATGGAAGAAACAGAAAAGAAAGTGGTGAAATCTATACCAGAAGTAAAGAAAAAAGAAGAAGATATGAAGGAAAGTATAGAACAAAAGAAAGCAGAAGAGCAAAAATCTATTTCAGAAATTAGTACACAAGGAAAGGTTATAAAAGAAAGTATAGAAGAAAAACAAGAAAAAGTACAAAAGACTGTTATAAAAGTAAGTGCAGAGAAAGAAAAAGTCAAAGAAACCATAGAAGAAAAAGAAAAAGAAGTGCAAAAATTTGTTACAGAAATCAGTTTACCGGATACTGGTAAAGAAAGTGTAGATCAAAGAGAAAAACAAGATACTGTTACAGAAATAACTATAAAAGAAGAAAGTATAAAAGAAGATGGAGAAAAAAAAGAACAGGTACAGAAAGATGCAGTAGAACTGAGTGCAGAGCAGAAGCATATACAGGATATCGAAAAAAAACAAAAACAAATACAAAAATCTATTATAGAAATAGAAAAGAAGGACATTGAAGATAAACATGAAGAATTGCAAGTGGCAATGGAACCCATGAAGAAAATACAAAAGGAAGTGCAAGAGCTTGTTACAGAAATAAAATTACAAGATGTAATTACAGAATCAGAAATTAAACAGAAAGAAGCACAAGAATTCTCTCTAAAACCAAGTGCACCAGATGATATTGCTAAACATGTAGAAAAACAGGAGAAAGAAATAAAAGATGTTGTTACAGATATAGTAGTGCGAGAAAGAGTTGGAACGCCGGAAATAAGAAAGGAAGATATCATTAGAGAAAAATCGAGTGGAAGGCGTATTATAACAGAAGAAACTACTATTATTTACAAAGTACAGAAAGATGGGACTCTGGTACAGGAACAAGTATTGAAATCTGTTCAAGTAGAAGGAGGAAGTGATGTGTTAGGTGCACTAGCTCATATTCCTGAGCATAGAATTGAAACAAAAAGAATAGAATCAATCACTGATATTAAACCTAAAATTACTTTTTCAGCGGATATTAAAAAGGAGATGCAGAAGTTTCTTGAAGGAGAAAAGAAAACAGAAAGTGAAGTCACAGACAAGGTTATGGAAGAAGTGATACCAGTTGAAAAGGAACAACCGGAGAAAGTATCTTTTGTTCCAGAATCTACGTATAAAGAACCAGAAATAAAAGAAAAAGAAGAGGAATCACAAAAAGAAGAAAAGGAAGAAAGTGTAATTGATAAAAAAACAGTAACTGAACTTGAAGCCAAACATATTAAGAAGGAATTTGAGTCTCGTATTCCTATTTCAACAACAAAGATAGATAAAGATAAAGTTCAAAAGGAAACAAAACCTAAAGGCACAGCAGAAATAAAACTTCCTATTAAACTTGAAACTGAAAAAGAAATAAGTATAGAAGAACAGGATATTTCACCAACAACGAAAAAGAAAGAATTCGAATCCCGAATTCCAAAACGTGTCATAGATGTTAAAACAACGCCAGATAAGCCTGGAAAGAAGGATATGCATATTAAAAAAGAAAGTGAATCGTATACAATAACGGAAAAGAAATCAAGCGAAGAAGTAACCTCAAAATTGGAGGAGCATTTAACTACTAAAAGTGAAACGCAAACGTTCTCCAAAACCTTCACTGATCCTCAAGAAGCTTTTAAAATGTTCGAGGATATGGATAGAGCCAAAACTGAGTTTGCAACAGTCACCTCCAAGATTGACCATAAAACTTCAACTATGCTGGAGCAGAAGGAAGTGGTATCTTCAGAAATTTCCAGTGGTACAGACAAGGTTATCACGCTTGAGGAAAAGCAACATGTAGAGAAGAAGAAATCGTCGGAGTCGCAATTGAAGAAAGAATCACCGACTGAAATGTTGGAAGAGAAAAAAAGCAAGCGCGAGGAATTAGACAAAACTGCAACTCAAAAGATGTCGATGAATTTGACAGACACGCAAGAGGTAATAGACGCGTTTGCATCTGAATCAAGAGCTGAAACGAAGAAAGAAGAAATAACTAAAAAATTGTCTGACAAAGAGGGAGTCATGACTCACATGGCAGGTACTAGTATATTAAGAGAAAGCGATGCTGATGTAGCCATTCGAATAAAGAAAGACATTCCTGAGAAAGGTGTTGATAAAGATGATTTGAAAACAGTTGAAGGAGAGCCAGCAACGGAAAGGATATCCAAACCAGTCGTAGATTCGGATCACATTGAGACACTTGCTCAAGGAGAGTCACATAAGGAAACTAAAGAAAGTTTCGACATTACTCAATTTGTGCCAAGTGAAAAGAAACCAGAAGAAAAAGATTTGTTGAAAGAAGAAAAACCGAGTGAAGTGATAGAAGAAGAAGTACCACTGACAGAAAGTTTGGAAGAAAAACAGCGGCAGAAATTTAAAGAAATCGAAGCACGAACCATAGCAGAAACGTTGATTCAGTCGATCGAAAGTGAAATTGAAGCCAAATCAGCAGCAGATTTGAAGGCAGAGTTACTTAGTAAGGGATATTTGGAACAAATTATAAGCGAAAGCGTTGAAACGGATCACGAAAAACTGGCTGATGATTTAACACGTAAATTCGAAAGCATCATGAAGATGTCGGTGGACCAGCAGATGGTACCATGTAAAGTAGATCAAAGTTCAATTGAATCACCGAGACTAAGGTCTTCGATACAGGAAGAATCGCTAGAGAAGAGTTCTACCAGGGACAGTATAAGCGTCAGTGAAGATATAACTAAAGATGAAGAAACATTTTCGCACGAGAAAGATGAAAGCTTCCCTCTGTCATCGTCACAAGCTAAACTACAAGATAGAGAAATTGCCATGAGCCCTAGTACTATATCTGAACAGATAGACTTCGAAGAAACTATCGACGTTGATACGAACGAACTGGAAAGTATATCGAAACCAACATTAAGTCCACTATCTGAGATCCAACGATCGACCAAATCTAGCAGTCAAGTGGATCTACAAAGAGATTTCCATAGCGACTTGAGTTTTCCTCAGGATAAAATTGTATCTGAAATTTCAGGTGCTAGAGTACTGGAAATTCTTGAGCCTGGTATGGACAGTCAATCTAGAGAAGATTCCGTTGATGTGCCTTCTTTAGAAATGGACGAATATAAAATTTCCGAACAAACTAGTAGAGGGATTCCATCGTTACATGAAAGCGCAGAAATGGATTCGTTTGAAAGGTTAGTTCAAGAACGGGATATAACTATCAGTCCTAGTACCGTGTCAGAAGATACAAATATAGATTACTCTTTAGTACAAGAGTCTCTTCCTATTTCGATGCAAAGAGAACATCCAATGATAAGCACGAGAAGAGCGGATAGTTTTGAAATTGAAAGTCCTCCACTAGTCTCTCCTAAACCGAAGGTTCGTGGGCTTGAGATTAAACCTGTCGATTGGATGATTGGTGACGAGAAAATTGAAATATCGGAGACATTACAGCCATCTCAAATTTTTAATCAAGAATTAGAGGCGTATGAATCGATGAAGAAAAAGGAAAGATTATCTTCGTTGGATGGATCAACCGATCTTGAACAGGAATCCGGTACTAAATCTTCTGAAGATGTTAGTGTGATAGAATCGATGAAAGAAACGATCACAGATGACGGTCGTGGTACTCCGTCGGTTGGCAAAAGTAAATTTACTGTAATTCCTGTTAGCGAACAAGATTTTGAAAACGAATTGGTGGAGAAGAGGTTAGATATAAGTTGTCAGGAATTAGTTGACACGTTACAGCGTGAATATGATGCAAAAACTCCTATTAAAGAATATGTAGAAAGCATTCAGCGAGAGATATCTAGAGAACAAATCATGGACCTGGAGAAACGTGAAGAAGAGTCTTTGCTAGTAGACATATGTACTCCTGAAGAAGGTACCGAAATGGCAACAACTACTGCAGATTTATATATTGAGAAATCTTCTGAGGATCTAAGAAAAGAAAAAACGATGAAAGATGACGTGATTAAAGAAGAAAAGATTAAAGGTGAGGTAATTAAAGACGATGTGATCAAGGAAAAAGCAATTAAAGTTGAAGTTATTAAAGAAGAAAAGATTAAGGATGAAGTGATCAAGGACGATGTGAGTAAAGAAGAAAAGATTAAAGTTGAAGTGATTAAAGAAGAAAAGATTAAAGATGAGGTGGTTAAAGACGATGTAATTAAAGAAGAAAAAATTGAGGTTGAAGTGATTAAGGACGATGTGATTAAAGAAAAACAGATTAAGGATGAGGTGATTAAAGACGATGTGATTGAGGAAGAAAAGATTAAAATTGAAGTGATTAAAGAAGAAAAGATTAAGGATGAGGTAATTAAAGACGATGTGATCGAGAAAGAAAAGATTAAAGTTGAAGTGATTAAAGAAGAAAAGATTAAGGATAAGGTGATTAAAGACGATGTGATTAAAGAAGTAAAGATTAAAGATGAGGTGGTTAAAGACGATGTAATTAAAGAAGAAAAAATTAAGGTTGAAGTGGTTAAAGGAGAAAGGATTAAGGTTGAGGTGATTAAAGATGATGTGAGTAAAGAAGAAAAGATTAAGGATGAGGTGGTTAAAGACGACGTGAGTAAAGAAGAAAAGGCTAAGGTTAAGGTAATTAAAGATGATGTGAGTAAAGAAGAAAAGATTAAGGTTGAGTTGACTAAAGAAGAAACGATTAAAGATGATGCGCTTAAAGATGACACGATTAAAGATAAATCTAAAATTTCTAAAACTGATCAAGATAAACGGGAAGAAGCTGTTTCAAAGCCAGACATTGAACTGAAACTAGAGAAGACAACGAAATCGTTAAAGGAAAGCGAGAAGCCAGTGGAAGAAACAGCACAGGGGGCAACTGAGTCTGATAAACCAGTATGCATAGATGACGTATTAAAGGAATGGACGGAAGCTTATCTGTCGAAATTGAAACCCATGAGCGACGAGTATAAAAGGCATATGAAAAAAGCTGCAGAAAAACACGATAAGCCTGGAAGATCCACGACAGTTCCTTCCGACACTTGTGCCTTTAAAATAAAAAGAGATGATCTCCCTAGTGTTGATTTAAGTGCACGATACGCTATAACTGTTCTAGATCAGGTAGTGAAAAAAGAAATTGCCGAAGTGAAAGAGTCTTTAGAGGCAGCAAAACAAGACCTGATAGAAGAGTTAAGCGAAAATAGTGAAACTGTGATTCAAATTAAAGATTCCCCTTCAGAGTTCCGGTTTAAACTACAACCTGAATCCATTCCGAACGATTTACCATTTTTATACGCGCCATCATTTCCTGAACAAACTCACGAATCAGATACGGAAGCAATAAAGAGCGAATCTCCTATCGATAAATCAATGCCATACGAAACAAAAGATAGTACTGAAAGTAAAATGGACGTAGAGGAATCTACTTCCAGTAGTATCGAAGAACCGGTAAATCTAACACAAGGAGATACACCTGTGATTAAAACTGAAAAGTCTGACATAGAGACTGCTCCAATAACCGTCCAAGAAGATTCAAAAGACGATGAAGAAGAACATCCTAGTCCTGTGCCTGCTAGTATGTCAGGTTCAGATATAGACAATAAAGATGAAAGTTCTTCTTTGGCTTTGCCGCGTCCAGTACTCAGAAGACGACAGAAACCCGGTAGAAGTTCTAAACGTGTTACCTCTGAGAGTGATGCGGATCTTGGTTCTAGTTCCGGCGAAAGTAGTAATTATCAATCTTGCGACTACGAGATTGGTAGTGGTAGCCGACCTAGTTCTTCCGACGTAGAAGCCTTACATTCCTGCGGTATACCTTCGACAACGGCTTCGGAATATGAAACTGCAATGATGTCTATCGACCATTCTTCCTCTTCTAAGCAAACTTCTCAGGAGTATCATACAGCTGCCACTACAATGAGCTCGCGTGAATCCATGAAATCTTTAACTTCTTTGAGTTCAGGTCACCTCGGCAGTATCGACAGTACCAGTGAATTGTCAGAAACGCTGGTGGCCTCTGAAGCGGATCCGGATAAAGAGGAAGTAGAAGAGGACCTCGATGGAGCCCTCGATGAAGAACACACCGAACAGTCGGATTCTTCGGGTAGTGACATACCAATTGATGAACCAATTGATAACATCTATAGTCGCATACCTTGTCGTATGAAAAGATCATCTGAAATGATCTTTCCACAGGTCCTCGAAGATGCTGCCCGTGATGTTGAATGCGCGAAGGAAGAGGCGGCAAAGGAAGTGAAGGGAGTTGATTTTGCGACGTCCACGTCTACGATGACACCAGGTACATTACAATCTGTAGATATAATGACATCGCGAGTTTTCGAAGATGGTGTACAGAGTGTATCTACTCAAGTGATTTCGACTCAAGCAGCAGCAGAGGCAGATTCGTCCATGGAAAAATTTGAAAGCCAAGCCTTCGACACGGAAACAGCTGAGAGGGACATGGAGGAAGTGATGTTGGACGTGCCAGTAACAGAGTCTGATCTGTTAGATCAAAAAGGTGCTGCGACAAGTGCTCTGAGCGAAAGTCCCGAGATGTCCGTACAAACATCTATACCGTCAATGATGCAGCAAGCTAGTATGTCAACATCTTCGACATCGGGTGTGTCTATCGATACGGTGATAGGAAAAGAGAAATCAGATCGTCATTCACCGGATAGCGATTCTTTCGAGATGGTTGACAAACCTGACATCATCGACGACTTCGTAGTTGTAGAAGAGGTTGGTAAAGAAGCTGAAGAATATGATTCAGAAGGTAAAAGTATACGTATTAGTACTATACCGCAAGCAATCAGCAAACATTATGATCGGGACCTCGACAACTTAATAACCGAAACCAAAGAAGATTCGCAGGTATCTACGAGTCAAGCATCGAAGACTAATGAGTTATTCGATTTTGAATCAGAGGAGAGTCCACCTCAAGTGTCAAACGACGATCAGTATTCACAATCCTATTCGGATGAGGAGCAATACGAGGGAGGAAAAAAGTGGATAGAAATGCAATTCCACGCAGATTCTCGAGTTTACGATATTGAGTATGATCGAGGTCCCCTAGAGGATATAAAAGAAGAAGAAATAACCGATTTTGAAGCCGGTAGTAGTAGATTTGGAAGTTTAGGTAGCCACAAGGAATCGATAGGAAGCGTGGGTAGCATGCGCGGTAGCTTTGGAAGTACTCCAGATTACGATGTCTTAACAGGTAAAAAGTATTTCACTAGACCATCCGATCACGATAACGTGTCGTTAAGCTCTCTGCAAGAGTTCGAACACTTAGAGAGTGCTGTTGCTGCTGAGAATTCTAAAAAATTACAATGTGGTTCGCATGATTCTGTTAATAATGGTAGTCTTCCAAGAAGGTACACGACAAGTCGATCCGGCCATGGTGACGATATCTCACTGTCTTCATTGAAGGATTTCGAGGGGCTGGAGAAAGCCTGTAGGGAAGCACACTTAATCGAACTGCGTGCCAGAGAAGAAGAAGACTTATTGGAACACGAAAGTCCCGAGAACAAGTACAAATTGGAAAGTCTACCACGAACGAGGGTCGACACTGCTGGCTCGTTCAATGCAAGTACGTCAGGGTCAGATGATTACGAGAAGAGAATAAAGGAAATAGACGAAATCATACGAATAGCTCAGTCGAATGTGGAGAAATTCGATCGACAAGATGACACGACGGACGACATTTCGCAAATTGAAATTACGGATGCCGAGAAAGTGGTAGTACAAGCTGGTATACAAACCGTTCCAAAACCAGAGGAATCAGAGACTGTGCTGCCTCTTCAGAGGGAAAGCAACATTATGGAAACGAGCACGGATTCCCTCGAGTTGGAAGATAACATGGATAAAAAGCATCACCCGTTATGTCGAAGTTCTGATTCGTTAGAAATGAAAACCACGTTAGATTTTCCTTCGTTAAGTTCTGATTCGTTAAATAATGTACGAGATGCAAAGGAAATGCAGTCGGATGTAGCAGAGCATGCGAGCAGCGTTAGGCGTATTTCTTCGGATTCCCTTGATATGCCATTGCTTGAACAACAAGATGTTGAAAGTCACGAAAGACCAAGCAACGAAGACGATCGGTCGGATGGTGTCACGTCTGACAATTCTTTAGAACAAAGATCAGAAACAAGGGAAACCGATAGAAGTGATAAAATGAGGACGACACCAAGTACTAATACATAGGAATATTTTCGTAGGTACGTATTGCACGAATTGCGTAAAAAATTCATATTTCTGAGAGGATCTAACAGAATTTTACGTGCCATTCTAGATATTGATGTTTGTTACGATATATTACATGAGACGCAACAAATATCAATGTGTAAATTTTCATTAATTGTTAATGTTCCTCAGTTACTGTATAATTACTTAAATTATAAATCAGTATTATATAAAGTAGCAAGTCAGTATATTTATTAAAAACAATATATTACGTATACTTAAAATTAACGAAGTGTTAAAGTAAATATACTTTGAGTACTAAAGCAAGTGATTCAGTAACAATGTAAGGATATAAAAGTTTCTATTTTCTATCTAGCATGTATTGTTAGATTTAAAAGAGATATTTTGATTCTAATTCACTTGTAGTGTTTACTGTTTCAAATAGCACTTTATCACTTCTATCTTGATTCTAATTTAATTATACCTATATTTGTTTATACCTAATTATACATATACGACGGTGTATTAATGATATATGAGATATAATCTGTAATGTTACTTAAGAGAGAAAATTGTATAATTTTATTCAAAAGATGAAGTAGTTAAAAGTTAGTAAAATATGTATTATTGTTGTTTTAAATTACTGTTCTTGGAAAAGGTGTGACTTGTTTCTTGGTTATATGAAAATAATTGAATTTAATTGTTAATGGTCTATTATAGTATAGTATAATATATCCGAATTTAGTATATTGAAACTTCACTAAACCTTACTATATATACTAAAATATATTAAAACATTATGTACACAATTTGTATAGTATAGAAAATACCAAAAACATTTCAGTGATAATCATTTTGTGTATAAAATGCTTTTAAAGGTCTTATCATTTCAAGATGCTATACTTCTTTATTTCTATTAGAACAGTGGATATTTAGTTGATTTTAACGATTCCTCATATATAGGATGGTTTTTTTATCTTGAACTCATGTTATTTCTCAATATTTCTGTTATTTATGTTTTCTATAATTCTATAGAAGTTCCATGTGGTGAATATAACAGTAGGACAAAATACTTTTATCATCAGAAATAACAGAGATATTATTTATGTTCAAAATAAAAAAACACTCTGTATCTCTCATTTCGACGATTTTCATTCAGTAGTAACTAAGGGGTATCACAACGAATCTTATATCAAAATGGTGTCCACTTTCATTGATGCAACAAGTCCATACTCCTGTTATCATTCCTAGATTGGTTGTAGTACATGCCACAATGAGTCTCTGCTTCATACTTGTAGTATTGTGTTTATATGTACTATATATAGGTATCTGTATCTCGAAGCAAAATATATGAATAAAAAGTATAC
Organism: Eufriesea mexicana; assembly: GCF_001483705.2. Classification (NCBI taxonomy): domain Eukaryota; kingdom Metazoa; phylum Arthropoda; class Insecta; order Hymenoptera; family Apidae; genus Eufriesea; species Eufriesea mexicana. The sequence goes on along the minus strand of NW_016908500.1, from coordinate 348,236 downwards.
ATAATATAGAATAGTAAGGAATGTTGATAGCAATTGTCGTTGTTATAAAACCTCAAATTTCCTTTTGATAGTACCAATAAATTATTCAGGTAGTTAACAATTCATTGAGTTACGTTTTTTTGTCATTCTGATTATTATTAGGTTTTCTTCTATAATAACTTGAAAATAATGAAATTATTTTTCATTAATAAAACAAAATCGACATAAAACCGGTACGAAATAAGATAAATTTTAGACAGTAAAAGTTTTGCATTTTACAGGAAAATGTACAAGTCAATATATAGAGTGTCTCAGCAACAGTAATACAACCAGGAAGGGGATGATTCTACATGAAAAAACAGATCGAAAATAAAGAATAAAATTTTCTCATTCAAATTTTCGTTGTCGAGAAAATCGACTTTGAATATTCATCGAATACGTGTGCACTTGATACAGGCGCACTGAAAAATGTTGGCTAAGGTAGGATTGACAATCAGTATACCAGCGTACTCAGTGGATATTCAAAGTCAATTTTCTTGACAACGAAGCTTCGAATGAAAAAATTGTATATTTTATTTTCGATTTGTTTTTTCCTTTAGATCCCCCCGGTTGTATCACCGATGCTGATGTATTGAAGATCCATACATCTGAACCATAGCTAAGTGCATGTGTACTAGGTGAATATTCAAAGTCGGTTTTCTCGAAAACGAAGCTTCGAATCAAAAAATTTTCTACTTTTTTTTCGATTCATTTCTGCATGTAGAAAATCACGCCCTTCTCGGTTGTACTACCTTTGCTGGAACACCCTGCATGATTTGATCTGTATCAACACGTTGATTATTTTATAAATTAAACACATACAGTAGAAGCCATAATTTCTAAAATAGGAAACTTCTTGAATCAATGGAAACGTAGTAGATCAATTTTAGAACGAATTCGATAGCTCGATATATTCTTTGATGAATATTAAGAAACATTCTATAGGAGGAAGAGTTAACAACACTACAAGATATGAAATTATTGTAATATGTGCTGCAATCATTCCAAGAATGATATAAGTATGCAAATTTTAGGAGCCTAACGATTCCAGTATTGTTAACACGTTGACTGCCATGATGGTTACCAGTGACCAGCGCTTGTCTCCTCAGTGGGGCCATGTTGGTTACCAATGTTCGGCGATACTAATTTTTTAAATTTATATTTGTTTTATTATAATCACTTTTTGAAAATTTGAACAACGTAAATAAGTAGAGAATTTTGAATAGAAAACATTAATAATTTGCACCATTTTTTTCTTTTCTTTTGCCATATTGTTTGATAATTGATTATTATATCCTAAGAATAATGGAAATTTTATCGTGGCCCCCTGAGTGTGCTATATAAAAGTGTATGGCAATCAAAGTGTTAATGTAAATAAGCTCTATTCGAGTATTTCTCACGATGTACAGTCGGTTACAAAAATATTCGATCATATATACAGTTTAGTTCCTCACTTTTCTTCTTCGTGCTTTTACGCATGTATCAATATTTATATATAATATATAAATATTATATTCCTCGATAAAATACATATTTTATATTCGTTGTACATTTATCTAAAATATAAAACAAAACATATTTTTTCAATATTCAATATTTTTGCAACTGATTGTACAATATCATTCCAAAATTTAGATTTGATGGAAAAAGAACACAGATTTTTTAGTGAAAGAAATTCAAATGGATGTTTAAGGTTTTATTTTTTAAATTAGTATATACGAGTATATGTCACAAAGTTTATGTTATTATTATTCTTTTATATTTATTTAAAATGCTTTTCATTAGCTAATAAAGAAATTATATATAATGCATATTGTAGTATATTAAAATTTTAAGTTGGGAAATAAAATATTTTTTTTTATCAAATAAGAAGTCTAATTCTTATATTAGAAATTATGGAAATCGTCAAAACATTTGTTGCACTAGCAATAGGAAAATATAACATACCATCAAAAATAATTATAACCTTAAAAGTTATTTAGAAAGTTCAAAAAGTTCTCTGCCTACAGAAAGATTATTATTGATATATTATAGTCTTCTCCTATTTAATAAAGTTATCCTATACTTTTAAAAATATCGGAGATGTTTTACTCTGTATATCATTAAATTTCTTTCATCGATTATATGCGATGTATAATTATATATATGTATAGCTAAATACCTGCTATTATATCGTGGAACAACATTGTTATAAATCTTCGCCGTTTAAGATGCACTTTTCAAGTTTTTCACTTACACAAATTTTTGGAACAAATTTTTAAAAACTGAATCTTTATTTAAAAATATATTCCACATCTTCGATAGAAATATATTACTTACTGTATCACGTATAGCTGATACTACGAATCGATTTTGTCCAATTTGATTCGAGCGCGAAAAACCTTTCCGTCTGATATTGTCTATAACCTATAATTGAATATCGACTCGTGAATTGATACATCGTGATTTAAAGTCGATAGGTAGTCATTTCGAAACGAAACACATTTTGATGCGTATGTAACAAACTATTGTAAAAATTGTATTTTAATATCGGAAAAAATATAGAAATTTCTTAACAAAATTAATACTTGGAATTGTAAATCTGATAAAAGGTAAAAGAAAAATTTTCAATCTTGTTTCCACGATAGTCGTATGTTAAATATGTATGTATGTACATATGTGGAAGTATAAAGCGTTTACGTCACTCCAAGCTAATTATAGAATATTACAAACAAATTTTGATTCATAACGTGTTTTTACTCACAAAGAGGTCATATGAAGTATTTATATGTATTGTATCATAAACAGGAATAATGCAGACAGGTATTTACGACTGTTAAATAAGTTTAGCATGGAAATTGGAAACACGGAAATGAAATTATATTTTTATGTTAGAATTTTTTTACAATTACGTATTCGACATTTTATATCGTTATGCACCTTCGTATATGTATAAATCTATAATTATATAGAATCACATATTGAACATTTGTTGATTAAATTTGTTGTTTTGTTGCAGATAGTGGACCATCAAAATGAATTTGTTACAACATTGGTTCTTAAGGCTACAACGATGTATTATCGAACCAATGCAAATGCTTTACGTATACAACATAATATGAAAAATGATATACTAAAGAAATACTTGCGCGTTGTGCATATGCAAGATATTAATGCATTTACCTTTATTTTATGCGACGTTTTATAAGAGTACTTGTTTTACGATGCTTAAGTCGGATAGTTATGATCTTTAAAATATAGGATTGTTATCAAAATGAGGTAGAAATACGAATGACGCTTACTCATTTCATATTAAAAATATACCAAAATGTAATTGCTTTCGATTTAATTATTTAGATAATTACAAATATCTTGCTTCATTGTTCACAATTGTTTGTAGCAATTAAGTTGTATTGCAAAATTGTACTTTTAAATGTTATTCATATGTCCTACTTGTATGATAATACTATTATATAAAATGTCATGTTTTGTAAATTTTTCGATTATAACGTGTCTTTGTGACTACGCTTTCTTAAGGTGTTGACAGTTATGAACACTTTATATAGCATACTGATTTTCAGAAACGTTTACGAGTTCTAATACTCGTTAATCTTAATTGCAAGTGTTCACGAAAGAACAAAATATATATTAATTAAATAGAAAATTTTATATACAAACCGTAATATTTAAGATATTAGGAGAAAACTACCAAGAGAGTGCATACTCTAATTAAATGTATGATGCATATGTGCAAATGTTGTAGACATTTTTTTGTATGCGAAGTTTTAACCAATTTCGAAGATTTTGCTTTAATCTCTTTGCTGACGATAAATTCGATGTATTTTATCGATCATGCAAATTTTATGTAATTTCAAGATTTTAATGATGTTTTTCATTTATCTTCATAATCTGTTTTTTTTTCATCGATGAAAATATAAATCTATATGAACAAAGTAACATCAACATTTATTAAAACCCCAATGCTCTTGGCAATTGATAATTGCTTGGATAACATGTCTGATAGAACTTCAATTATGGTAAAGCAATAACTTTGTCTGTACGTAAGGTAGTTAACGAATGCAAGATCGGGTATATAAATGACGAAACGTTGTACAATAAAATGAAAAAAAAGAAAAACAATGAAAAAGAAATACAGAATAGATACAATATTCACGAAGACTTTTTTTCGGTAGTTCCTTCCACCCTTTATCTAAGAAAAAAATTAGCGTTCTTTTAATATTTTCTCCTCGTAAAATTTCATATTAAATATTTATTTACTCAATAATAATTACAAAATTAAAAGTAAATTTTTGAAAAAAATCGTTGTCTTTTTTAGTTTCTTATTATTTAAGAAAGAAATAGTACTTTCCCACGTAAAAATTTGAGAACTAAATATAAATAACGAGAAACGTGTAAATATTACTTATTATACTAATCACCTACTAATGAAAGTTGTAAGTCTGTTACTGAACAGTAAATCGTTTTATTATTTTTATTAATAGTCAACTTAATTTTTTTAAACATACCTTTTTTTTAAGTGACTTTTTGTAAGATTTATTTACTGTAACATTTCTATTTATCTACTTACCAACTATAGTAGCAATTTGACTCTGATGGTCTTCACTTCAAGCTACAATATACATCAAAAATATATAGTGCTGGATGGGACAATAAAAACTAAATATTGTTAATAATTAAATAAGAATGTCAAAAATACACAGTGAAATATAAACTTTGTGTGATATCTACATTATTCCATATCAAATGAACATAATATATTTACAACAACAACGAAATATTGATAATGTTAAAATCGACAGAAAGTAGAACAGAGGTTAAGATTATAAATTTTGGGTAACTCAATTGTCGAAAAATAGTATATAATAGAACAGTATTTTTACAATAGCGTACAATATCATTTATAATAGTATATAAAAAAGGGAAATTTTATTACGCAGAAAAAGATGATCCTGTATCTGTGAGGAAAAATAACCTTAAATAATATATCTTATGAATTAGAACATGTTGCCTTTCAAACCAAATAAAATTATTTTAATAATTTCACTTTATTCTTAAACGTACAAGAGATAGTTTGGAAGATAAAAATAAACGAATTATTCTATAAATTAGTATAAATTAGTTTTTGTACATGTGTAAGGAACTTTTATCCTAAGATAATAGCTATTGTTTGAAGTTGGCTGCAGAAGGAATATGAATGACTCATCGTTAGTAAATGCAATTCATTGTGTACTAAATGCTACTGATATTTAAATTAATTCTTATCTACTTCGTATACGTGTACATATATATGTGTATATACGTATATAGATTGCTTATTAAGCAAATTAAGCTTTATCTCTTAATAATATGCTTCATCATTCTTATTTAAAGATTAATGCCCTGCATTCTAACATATGTATGTATACGTGTTGAAACAATTGATAATAAGAGATATCTAAAAATATATTTGTTGTTTTGACATTGTTACGTAAGTAGAAAATAAAAATAGAAGTTTTTATTTTCTTATTTCTCAATTTGATTGTTTTATTATAAATATTAATATTTTAAGATATATAAATCTCTTTATGCAAAATATTCTCATTAGTGTGAAACAAGTATTATGTTGATGGAATGAAGGAAAAATTTTCATTTTTTTTCTCTGATATACGTACATATGTAAATCGAGTTAGAACCAAACTTACAATGGAAACAGGACTTATTAGATCAAACAACTGAAGAAAACTAAGCACAGAAAGAAGCTTTATTATTGAATATTTGTAAATCATGTTCATGAGAAATGTACTTGCTGGTCATGTCACAATTTTGTTAAATATTGCAAACGTTATTGATTACAATAATTATAGTAATTTTCATACAATTTTAAATATAAAATATAATTTTAAACGCAAACGAATGTAATACTTACTAATATATATTAAATTAACAAAATTATAAAAAAAAATTACAGAAAGAACAAACAAATGATTATTAATATGAAATATTAATTATTTTATAATTAGGTTTATTCGTACAGAATATTATTAGTCAGTTACGTACATCAAAGATTGTAATTTAAAATACCTATTTGATTTTATACTTTATATAATATTATAATAGGCAAAGAAACAAAAATTCTTGATTCTGTCATCGCGTAAAATTAAACTTTTCCTTAATATTTTCCAAAATATTATATTATTATTTCATCACTTTTTATAATAATTAACAGATATTTATTAATATTGTATTATATAGGTATAAATAATGAATGTCAAATAATATCATTTGGTAAAATATACATATTTAAACAATTTTTTTATTAAATAAACGTAATTAATTGTTTATTTTTATTATGGTAAAAAATATGGATATGTTGTATAAATAGTATATACGATGTTTATTTGTAATTGTTATATTGATCGTGTTTAGAAAAAGTTTACTATTACAATATTAATATGTTTCAAAAATTGCATATTATTATATACCTTCTGTTAATTGTAAATGCGCTTCGAAGGATTCTGGAGACATAGGATACAATTATTTTTTTATTTGAATAAATATAAATATATATAAACTATTTAACAAAAGTATATTAATAAATACTTATTTTCTGTATTTCATGATGTTTATTGTTTATGAAATGTCTATAATGATACTGAATAATGTACTAGTTATCATATAAATAGGAATATGATAAAATAATTATGTATAACTTAAATATGTATTTTATGCAAGTATTTCCATTATGTTTCATAAAATTAGATTAATTTCTCTGCTACTTTCTTGTATTTGTAAAATTTGATACTATTCTAAAAAGAAAATATACGATCCAAATGCAACAGGAAGTAACATATACATAATACATATATGAATTTATTGAATTGTGTATTGTAGAGGAACTTAAATAAATAAAGCATCGGATGAATTCTACAATGCCGGCATATGTCGATTTGTCGAATAATAAACCAATTGCAGTAAGAGCAAATAAATTATTAATGAGTATAAATCCAGAAGGTATAGTTCTTAAATCCTATAAACGAAAGTTTGTTAATTATTTTGTACCTAATATTTCAGAAGCATTAATATGTCTGAGAAATGTTTGACAAAGTTTAAAATATTTTCATAACTACAATATTAAAACATGTATAGAATAGTTAGATTATTGTGATCCTCACCTGTGTTTCGTCATATAATTGAAGATGCTGATAAAATATTAGACAAAAGTGTATAATTATATAAACGTTTTGCCATAACGGTATATAATTATCATACTTGATCCTAGATGTGACCTATTAGAAATAATGACAAGATTATTATTACTATAAATATGCTTCAAAACAAATGTATTTATTTCATGCTTATGAGATTCAGCGATCATACAGCGAAAAAGAATCTTAGTAAAATTAATCAAACCGGTTTCCATGGTTTTAGTAATTCAAATTAATATTTATATACGGTATATCGGTATTGACTATTACATACCAACAATTGTGTAAGTTCATTGGTATGCTTAAAAACAAATTATATATTCTTACATATGATTTAATGATAAATCTTACGTTTGCAGCTAATCCATTGTATTTTCATATAAGTAATAAAATTATTATTTTTTATAATCTGATTCTTTTTTCGGCGTTTGCATTACTAATAATGTACTAAAAGTAAAAGAATATAGATTTATATTTAAAATAAAAAAAATATATAAAATATATAAAAATAAAAAACTTTAAGAAAATAAATAACACACTTAAAATATGTGTATTTGTTAGTTGAATTTAAGTCACAATAATTATAACAGTAATGATATTAATAATGCAGTTGTATTATAAAAATATATAATATGCAAAGCTCACATTAATTTTATATTCATCCAGACCTAAGCGAGGACTGCCTGGAAACCAACTAGGACCTTTCCAAATAACAGCTAACTTATCTGCGAGATTCGACATCCGTATACTCTTTTGAAATAATTCTACAGTATAAAATATCTATAACATAATAAAACAGTTATTAAAATTTACCAAATGATATATCTCATGTTAATAAAATAAAACCATTTACAGATATATTTTACCATGTATATATACTAAAAAGATAATTTGCATTACCACTACGGGTACAAATATTACACATTGTATATAACTACTCTTTTTTATTATACAAAAATACACATATGATCTAATAGTGAAAAATTTTTCAAACAAATTCACAATTTCTCACCTGTAAATATAGAGGATTAAAAGACCGAGGACTTACAACTAGTCCATAAATTATTTCCTCCTTTTCTTTTTCTTTCATGAATGTTCCAAATAGCTTATCCCATATAATGAGAACGCCACCATAATTTTTATCCAAACAATATAAATTGCAACCTGTGCAAAATATACAATAATTGCAGTTAATAGTAGTATTATTCATAATATATGATAACAATCAATAATCCCATCAAATATAAAATCAATATGTTGCCATTTATTTCTTACCATGATGTACGCGATGATGTTTTGGCGTGTTCAATATTAATTCCAACGGTCCGAGATCATCAATGACAGTCGTGTGAATCCATAATTGATAAATTAAATTAAACTGATTATGAGCGATGAAATGTGATGGAGGTATAAGTAATGCAAGAGGTAAATATAATATCTGAAAGCAGATCAATATTTCTATAATACTTGATATAATATTTTCATATTTAATCATTTTTAAAATTACGTCGTGTTCCTATCATTACAGTGTAACATCGACTTATATTGCAAACCATCTAATACAATATCTTTGAAATGTGAATTGTATAAAAATTTTGCAAAATGGCATTTTATTTTTATTTTTAGAAATCACGATATTCTTGCATTGCAAAACATGCTGTTACTAAACCTTAGTTAATTTAACATTAGAACCACCATAGAAAGTTCAAATATTCTATTAGGTTGACCAATAAGTAGCAATGAATTTCTAGAAATAGATAGAAATAGTTAAAACTAAAATAGTTAAAACTAAAAATTCCAATTGGAATTATTTATTACAAATTAATCAACATATTATTTATAAATATTATAACATATTATTTAATCATATTTTTTTTATTTCAAACTAAATGATTACCATTTTATACTAAAACTACCGACATTATTATTTGCTCAACCTTTTAGTTTCTCATATATATATGTTAAAATCATACAGCTATTTTTCACGTAATTAAATTAGATTTTTATTCAGATAGACGATTGTTTTTATCCATTTATTTTCATAGAATTATCTCAATCGTTATCATTTGTACATATCATATTTAGCTAAATATTATAGATAATTTTTATTTTTAATTAAATACAAATCTTTTAAGAATAATTTTCCTAAAATAAAGATATTAAATTAAATAAAAATAAGAAACTTTTGATTAAATTCAATAAAACAGAGATTTTATCTTTTACCGTAATATTTTCCAAATTATTTGATAAATTCTTTCGTTCATGAAACTGATCACATATTAATGGGAACGCAATTGCAGATGTGCAGAACATCGATTGCACCCGTCTGCCTATAGCGTGAGAGACCCGCAGGATCCCGTATATGTAACATGAGCGATACTTACGAAGTTACACCAGTGTTGCAAAATAGATTGCCGCAGACCAACCGCGAGATTGAACTCCTCGCTGCTATGATGCACTTGATGGTGAGCCCATAAAAAGTGTATCTCTGTAAACGGGCGAGAAACACTATAAATTTGTCAAATAGAGGATCGACAATCACACACATGGTTGGATAGGAATTTAACCGTGGTTACTGCGGTGAACCCAATAGTAACAGAAATCCACCCCCACGGCAGTGACACACCAAGTCCATGCTGAATTCCAAGGCAGGTTCCACCAGCGATATCTCTCGTAAATTATGATGTATGCATAATATTCAGCACCACGGAAGAAAATACTGGAATATTTCGTTGAATAAATATAATTAATATAATTTGCTAAACAAGCAATTACAAATCTATTATAAAGTTATGTAATTGCTATCTTATTTAATAATTATTCATTTCCAAAATTAAATCATGCTACATCGTGACTTGAGTTTGGAAAATAACAGATTATATCCCTTGATCCGATCTGAGCAAAGGAAGCATAGAAAAGTATAAATTCGCGTATATTTTTACATTGCCCTTTAGTATACATCAGCGCAAAGAAAGAACAACGTGTCAACTAAAAATACGCATTCAGCTCAGTAGTGTGCAAATAGATCTCGTATCTTCCAATGGTTCAACCACACGAGTACCCGTTGGAAAGTACTGAAGATAAACGAAACAGTCTCATTTCCTCGATAATTCTATAAACAAACATTGTTTAAATAAAAACAAAGTACATTTCGTTATACTTAAACAAATATATAATTAATTAAACTATACTATTCTTAGAGACCTCTGATGTCTAGTAGGTATAATACACGAATTGATAACTTTATTTTCACAAATTCTAGTTCAAAATAAAGTTTATTTTCGAAAATTATGTCTCGCTATCATTTTAAAAACTGTTATTAAAACTTTAATATTTTGATATATTTTATCAAAATATTTTTGTGTCGCATGATAATTAAGAAAGTGCTTGTAATTCCTAAAGCGATAACAGTACATAACAGAAAATAATAGAGTGATTCCCTTATTATTTTCATAATCCATTAAGAGAGATTTTGCTCGTCGCATTTCATTTTCATAGTAACGTTTCGATACTTGAAATATTTTTTCTCTTAAATGCAAAAAAACAATAATTATAAAAACATTTTATAAATAATAAAAAAAGAAAAGAAAATAATAATAAGAGCTGAATGATAAAACGTTACCTATGCTTACCGGCCAGTTTCTTGAAACATCCAATGAGATAAGGATGTCACTTGATCGTTCAGGCGAAATTTCTTTTTTTTGGATATCAGTATAATTTGCTCCAGTATGATAAGAACCAAGAACGGCAGCCATACCTACATAATATACAGTAATCTTATCTTAATTGATGTAATTATCCAACGATAGCGTTTGTTTATGTTATCGTACATTTTATCCTTTCATAAAGTTCATAAATATGCGAAATTTTGTTTTCTTCGATATATTAAAATATTTCTATGTCCATATTTAATGTGAAATAAAATATAGAAAAAAGTACTAGAAATAAAAAATTAATAATAATGTTATAAAAATAATCCATGAACAAAATAATATGAAAAAGAAAACAGTAAAAAGATATTCATTTCACTTTATATCTCTGTTTCATGCTGAAATGCAACATGTAATGCGACGTACAATTGCACTGATTACTTCTATAATCTGCAAATAAATTAACTGTTAAAACAATGAATGGCTCTGTTCACAACGCTCGTACACAGTTTACATAAAAATAAGAACGCAAGAAAAAATTAGAAAATTGAATTATACAAAATTCTTTACCACTAGTAATATTAAATATTAATTTAATTTTAAATATTCATATTCAATTTTTTAATACTAGTAATATTCTAGTGATATTAAAAAGATTACATTATTATTGGCTGCATATTTAACAAATTAGTGCATTTTAATAAATTAATATTAATTCAAACGCAGATTGAAAAATTCAAAACAGAGAAAAAGGTATTAAAATGTACAATTCTGTAATGGAGTATTACTCATAGAGAAAATAAAATGTAGATGCGGTTACCTGATGCTGATAATCAGGAACTTCGTGCGGGAATTCGAAGATAGTTTCATAGGGGTTAACAAGATACCAAAGTTTTCCTGCATGTTTCAGCTGATCAACCAAATCGATGTTCGAACTGTTCATGTTATTTGTTGGTACGTTATGTTACACCGTTAATGCTCAAATAATTCTTATTGATTTACGAAACACAGTAAACACACTGAAACATTATAACACCATCCGATTCTGTTTTAGTCCTCGAACTGAGTGCACGCATCGTTTATATACGTTAGTTCGAGCTAACCGAGGACACGTGAGTATGCGCGCGCGATGCCTCTTTCACGGCCGTATGTGGTAAAGGCGCGACAATGATGATACGATAACATTTTATTCAAACCAACATTTCAAATATGTCATGATTTGCTAAAAATAAAGATTAAAATTAAATTTCATTCTACAACGTATCATAACTACGCAGCTTTCGTGCTATTAATAGAATGTCCATTAATAATGCATTGTCTCTAAATATGGACAATTGTATATATCGAAAAAAAACATTTTCAAAAAAAATATTAGAGATTTCACCGCATAACGATTTATTAACTTTTATAAATTTATTATTCTACCTTTTCTCAGTTTCTATAAAAAGTTACTCTTAGTTATATGCGTGTTTGATAAATTAATAATTAATTTTTTATTAATTAATTGATTGAGTTCTAATTGAATTAGTAAGTGGGGTCAAATATGAAATAAAATTGTCAAATATGTAATCAAAATTTCATGTGTGATAATATAAAGTGAATTATTTTGACAGTTCTTTGTAAGATTTTTTGGACAGTATAGTCAGAATATGTATAATGTGTGGCTAACATAACTTAAAGCACGTATTGCAAATTTTGAAAATAAAAGGAAAAGAGACAGAAAACTTCAAGATATTGTTATACATTTTCTGTTTTTTATGGTTTATATTTAATATTACGAACAAGCAGTGATAACATGAAAGATACGTCGAAAGAATTTGTAAGAGTGGGAAACGCGTGATACACCACTGTATGCAAACCTTCAGTATGTCAGACACTGCATTGGCGGCAGACAGGGTGTTTCATAACGCGCATTAATTATTCGCGCACGAGTGGACAAACCAATAAATTATACTATTGCTGTATATGAGATTGTTTTTACATTTCTCATGTCAAATTAAATATTTTAATCAATTACGCATAATAAACAAAGCATTTCTTATTGTTTGAAAAAATAAGAAACAACAATGAAAAGTGTATATAAGAAATTTAAAGATTCAAAGTAAACATTATACCAACTTACTTTGTTTCATAAACTTGACTTCAGAGACGATTTTTAATTAGAATGAACGATTAAGATTTCTAAAATAATATTTTTAAAAATTTTATCTTTATTTTTGTTATGTTTTTTATATTTATAATAGCATATTTATATACTGTCTGAAAATTATAGAAATAAAGATTTTCTTATTGTATACAAGAATATTAAGGAAGATAAACATGAAAAATTAATATCTTTTCACTTATAAGCAATTTTATTTTTTATTTAATTGTACTTTTATGTTTTAATTTGTACAAAATAATTTATATATTTTTTGAAAGATACATATTGCTGTATGTACTTGTTATTATCAATTATATTTATTTCATAATTATATATTCTATAATTATAGTTAATATTTCAGTCAGTTTAATCGTATTTCCTGTTTTGAATTACACAAGTTTATTATGACTTCGACAGTTGACAAAATAATTAAACGCATATTTTTAAGCTATATATAGAGGATATATGTAATTAAAACATATGACATTAATACCAAACGACAAAACACGTATTAATAATGCAACTTCAATTTGCATGGCAATTGACATGGCTACTTAAATTTAAATTTCTTATGAAGTTTAACTTTTCGTATAAACCAATTTATGTTATATAAAATTTATGTGAATTAATAAATACGTATATACTATACGTAATTTTGTGTTTTATGCATTCGTCCATAAAAGAATTTCTAATTAATACCATATTTCTAATTAAACTCATTAGAAGTTATATAATAAACAATTTGCCATACAGTTGTTAACTATTGGTAATAAAATTTATTACTATGTGAAATTCGAAAAGAAATGCCTTCATTCTTTTTTACACATTTATATAATAAATATGCCTATATGATGTCTATTATTTCACAGTTAACGAAATATTTGCGGAAACGTTGTTCGCTGTATCATTGTTTACTGACTTTAATTAGTTCTTATTTCAGTAGGTACTTACTCAAAGCGATGCTCTTTGAATCTCCATACAGCTATACAATCCATTAATTAATAAAAACATTGTAGATTTTATTATTTTTATTTTAACAATTCATTTATATTTATTTTAACAATATTACATTTGTTCTAACAAGTCAATTTTTCGTATCATTTACTATCATCAATAAAGGAATTATGAATACATTTATTTTCTTTTTCTATAAGTGACACCTATCCGCGCCAAATTCAAACCATAAGGACCATAAATTGTCCATCGCTTATCTTAATTAATGAATTGCACAACTACATAGAAATTAATCGATATCAGTAGCCTAGTAAGATACAAAGGCTGTCTCAATTTTTTCCATATGAGCTTTGCCAGTATATCACTAAATAGAAATAAATTCAAAATATTGTGTATCTACTCGAAATAAATCACTTACAAAAATCAACATCATATGTGCAAAAATTAGACAAAATTGCGACGATATTTAATCCGTAATAAATTCAGTAGCGTAATAATATGAGACTTGTAACGATAAACGTGATTGACACTTCAAGATATAAATAAAGATACGGAACACACTTCACGTTTTATATTTTGATTATAACTTGTTAATGTAATCAATGGTAAAGCCAAAAAAGTAGTTATTCTACACGAAAAACTGAAACAAGAATGAAAATTTTGTTCGCGGGACTTTATCGTCAAGAAAAATAACCTTAAAAGTATATCGAGTATACGTATAATTGATTAAGTCCTAACAAATTTCACTGTAAATTATCTTGCTTCATGTGCGTAAAGGTTACTACTGTTCATATAGATACATATATACATACATCAAATGGATTGAGTAATGAGGGCATCGAATAAAACAAAATATTTATTCTTTAAAAATTCTTTTAATTAAAATATTATTGAGAATAATATCCACATTACTGCATATATAATCCATATTGCGTATGAGTTTTCCTTATTAAGTTTCTATCGACGTTTTCTAAGCTTATTTTGCCGTTTCAATTTTTTAATTGCTAGAATACATTTTGTCATTCGATCTGATGTATACGTATTAAAAATATTTTTTGTATATAAATACAGATAATCTACAAACAACTTCGTTGATATAAAACTTGCTTAAGTCCATGTGTACTAAATTAATCTTCAAAGGCCATTTTTCTTTTGGAAATAAAATCTTTTATCACATATTTTCGATTCAGTTTTTAACATAGAATAATAATATTCCTATTTATACTATTAGTCACCTAGTACCACATGTGTATTTGTATATATTATTACACTATATTATTAATCTTTCTTACGGAAAATTAATTGTTTTTTTTTTATTTTAATGCACCAAATTAGTGCATATTTTATAAAACAAATTCAAGGTCGTTTTGACGTTTTCTAAACTAACGAGTTGTTTAAAAGAAAAAGGTTATTTTACCTTTGTACTGTATATCTTTATATTTAATTGTTTTTTTATGGTTTAAATGTGATACACTCTGTAGATTTGTATACTAAACTCACCAAACGTACATGTCATATATGATATCATATATTATTACACTTATACATGTATATATTTACACAATTTTGTGTTCTATTTTACTCCAATTTACACACATGTATACACTGATATGATTCACTCCAATGTATATATTGTACAAGTTATATATCAGCATTACACAGTCGGTCGTAGTAATCGAGGTCATGACCTAACTAATATTGTCAGATAAAAATGCAAAATATGTTGTTTATCTATATAATTTGTCATATAATGAATTTTCTATTGCTAACTCTTTAAAATAAATTGAATTTAAATATCATGCACATAATACTTTGATAAAGTTTCACAATGTTGCGATTTAAAGGTTTATCACATTTTAATTATTATCCTTGAAATATTTCCATCACTTTAATTTATTTGATTTATCTATTAGTGGATTTTGCGAATAATTGACTAAAAACAAAATTTTAAGGATTTTTTATAATGTCATATAAATGCGATTGAGCTTATTATACTCATATCATAAATATTTTTAAAGCACATATAATTATCGTGTAAATGCCGATCTCAAATGGAATAATAATTTTGAAAATGCAGATAGATACATCCCTGAATAAAGTGACTAATTTGGATGTGATGCTAAAGACGGTTTCTATTTTATCAACATTAAGTGTTTATGTCAGGTTATGCACGTGGGAAATTGATATATCGTCTAAAACGATTTAGAATTGTAAACATCGGTAGTTAAAACCCAGAAACAGTAAATAAACAAGTAAAAAATATTTCTTCTTCCTTGTTTTCATTTTCATATGGTATGTATCATGTGTTGTACAAGAATATAATACTAAACTGAAAAAGTGACGAATGAAGTTTTGTAGGTTACATTTATTCAATATCATTTGTAAAAACTTATACTTAATTTGTTTCTACTTTCAGTTAAATCATGAAAATAAAAAAGGCAAAAGTCGTGACAAAGAAAACAAAAAAACCTGTCACAAAGAAAAAGAAACAATTAAGTAATATAACAACAGATGACTTTTTTAATCAAAATTTTGAAGATGAAATAAATGCTAGTGATAATAATGATCAAGGTAATAATCCGTAAAAAAAAGTAAGAGGGTTTCCACATCATTTTGATGCAAGATATGTGATATAAATGACTAAAACATAACATTAATTGGAAAAATGCTTTTTCATTAATTTAGGCTATAATAAAAATCATTTCGGAATATGAATTATATACTTAACTGTAAAAAGAAAAGTTAAAATGTGTTTTAATTTACATTGTACAAAAAACAGTTGTATCTAATTTATAATGATTGTCATTTAATTTTTTAATAATGATTTAATAATAATAATTTATTTTATTGTAATACCTTGAAAATTTGAGAAAAATTGTAATTTTTTTGAAGTATACAATTTACACAAATAGCTAAACATAATTGAGTCAATCTCAGTATTTCTATATATAAATATTGCTCATAATGTATGAATCAAATTGTTTGTATATGACATATTGTTAAAAATACAACATACACATGATTAAATATAGACATAAATATATTCCTAAATAAGATATTTTTAATTTAAGATATTGTCTTAAAAATTCATTAGAAAATTACAGTTTATTTATGCAACAAATTTTACATATGAATTAGATAAAGATATCCACGAAGATGATGCAAGAAGCAGTGACAGTGATATAGATCCAATAGAGCATAAGAAATCTTTAATGAAATTAAAGGATATAGATCCAGAGTTTTATACATATTTACAAGAAAATGATAAAAATCTTTTAGATTTTGATATATCAGATGATGATGATATTGATAATGATAATAAATCTTCATTGGATAAATTCGATGCAAGACATATACCTGATCATCATTTAGAGGTATGAAAGTGAAACATATAAATAAAAGGGAGAAATAATTTATGTATTGGAATGAAAAAAAAATAAAAATATGTTTCTATGTATTTCAAATATCTTAGGTTGCTAGTGATGAAAGTGATTATGAAATAGATCAAGATAATGAAGTAAAGGATAAAAGAAAAGTTACATTGCAATTATTGAAAACATGGCAAGAAGAAATTCAGAAAGACAAGTAATATTGCATTTATATTATACACATTAAACTTTAACGGTATTTGTAGAATTAAAAAATATTTCTGTTATATTAGTTTGTTCATGTATAGTACATGGAATTGTATATAACTTTTCAGATCATTGAAAACAATTAAATGTGCCGTAGAAGCTTTTCATGCGGCATTGCAAACTGTAGCTGAATCTGCTGATTCAGACTCTCTGCAATATAAAGTAGAGGGTGGTGTAGGTATGTTTTCTAATACATAACTTATGATGTGGTAGTAAATAAATATTTACTATTTTAATAATTGAAATATTTTTTAGTGTTTAATGGAGTTTTCCAATTATGTATATTATATTTACCAGACGCATTTAAACGATATTTGAAATTAAGTTCAGAATCTCAAATTCAAATTCATAAAGTTAAAAGGTTTGCAAAAGTAAAGACTATTCTTAAATCGTATTTAACAAATTTAATTAAGGTAAATATTGATATTGATTTTGACATTGATCCTAATTACTTTACGACATATATGTGTATATGTTTGTATATATATGTTTATTTATTCACAGATTTTACAACATGTAACGTCACATAATATTCTTACAATCCTTTTAAAACATTTACATCAAATGTTACCATACACACAGTCTTTTTCGTCATTAATTAAGCCATTATTAAAGGTGTTGTTGAAATTTTGGTCAAGTGGAGAAGAAAATGTTCAAGTTGTTTCTTTTTTATGTATATTACGTATTGCAACCAGTAATCGCGAATCAGTTTTAGAAACATTATTTAAGGTAAAAACAAAATTTAATAGCGTATTAATACCTCCAAAATATATGATAAAAATATAGGAAAATAATTTTGATATAATTGACATTTTTTAAATTAATATGTTACAGACAATGTATGTCAAATATGTTGAAAATTCTAAATTTGTGTCTCTTACAACTTTACCTGGAATTAATTTTATGAGACATTCTTTAGCTGAAATATATTTGTTGGATAATAATTTAGCTTACAATCATGCTTTTTTATATATTAGACAGTTAGCTATTCATTTAAGAAATGCCGTGACTTTGAAGAGAAAGGTAACAGTATTTAAAACAAAATACTATATATAGTTTTCTTTTTAATATTATTTTGTATTAACAAGTTAATTCATATTTAACTTCTTTTAGGAACATTTCCAAGCTGTGTATAATTGGCAATATATAAATTCATTACATTTTTGGACAGAATTAATAAATTTATCAAGGAGCGATTCCATGTTACATTCACTTTTATATCCTCTTGTACAAGTGTGTAGTATCATTTTTAATGTTATAATTTAGCTATCAAACAAATATTTAATATATGTTATATATTTGCAGATTACTATAGGAACAATTAAACTAATACCAACTGCACAATATTATCCTCTAAGATTTCATTGTTTGCAAATGTTAACAGATATGTCTAAAGAAACTGGAACATTTATACCTATATTGCCATTCTTAATAGAGGTATGACACATTAAATTTATTTATTTAAAAAAAACAAAGGAAGTAGTTCTAGTATTAATTTTACAGTATTATAAACGTCATTTCTAATACTTCAATAAATAATACAAATATTAACATATATATTAATAAATTCTTTTATAATTCTGTATTTATAAAATATATAATATCAAAGAAGTAGGACTAATTTAATTATTTAACGAAAATATTTTCCATTATTTTTTCTACTATAAGCGAACAAAATATTTTACGTCTTTTTTAATATATGTAAAACAATATTTAATTTTTGTAAATTAAGATACTTTTTATTTTTATAGGTATTAAATTCTTATGATTTCAATAAGAAACACAAGGCGGTATCAATGAAGCCAATACCTTTCATTTGTATTTTAAGGATGTCTAAGTCTCAGTTACAGGAAAATGGTTTTAAAGATAATGTTATTGATACCATATACAAGCTTATCTTAGAGAATGCTGCAAAAGATAGTCATACAGTATATTTTCCAGATTTATATGTACCATGCATAATACAGGTAAGTTATTAACTTTACATATTAAGTGTAAGAACTCTCATAGAGTATAATAATTTTGATATTCAGACAGTTACTATTAACTAATAGTTCTAAATATTTATAATATAATGTAATATATGTATAAAAAGAAAAGAGATTACTTGTAAATCTTTAATAAATGTTAAACTAAGCAAAGATGTTCAATATGAAATTTTGATGTGTTAAAATTAATATTTTTCATTATTCGATATAAATATTTTAATGTAATAAAGTGGTAAAGTATAGCAATATTACATGTTGGAAAAAATATATAATCATTGAACTAGTGCTCAATATTGAAATTTAAAGATTATACAAAGATAGATGCATACTATATAGTGTATTTCATAATAGCATTAACAAGCAACACAGAACTTATTAGTATGTTGCATTACTATCTTCTTACTTTTATCAAATAAATTTTAATAATATTAAGTTTAATTCACTCATAAATTAAAATTTGTATACCTATTGTCTACCCATTAAAGATCCATTAAAATATTGTCCACCCTTTTTTAATGATTTGTAGATATGATATTTTAATATAAATATATATACCAATTTATTAATTTTTGTTTCTAGTTAAAGGCATTTTTGAAGAAATGTCATATAGCAAACTATTGTAGAAAAATGAAACAATTATTAGATAAAATTGAGGAGAATAGAAAGTATATTGAAATAGAGCGCAATAAAACCATTTTTGATTTAAAAAATATGTCAGAAATAAAGAATTGGGAGAACAAGATAAAAACGCAAGGTACATCACTATCGAAGTTCTATGAGTCATGGATAAAAATTTATCAGTCACAGAAACTTAAATTACTTACAAAAAATGAAGACATAGCTAAGTATAATTTACCAACTATAAGAAAGTTAAAGAAAGGAAAATCAGGCATTGAAGGTATAGACGATAGTAGCGAAGAAAGTGACTTTGATATGAGAATAAAATCCAATGAGGAAAAACCTGAAAAACGTTCCAAACCAAAGAAGAAAAAACTAAAAGTTAATGAAGATAATAACAAGATTGATTTACCAAAAGAAAATACAGATATCGTACAAGACATCAATAGTGATGATTGGGACTAAATGTAATTTATTTTACAAATATATGAGAATAAATAGATATCAGTTGAAATTTTATAAATGGAAGAATATCTTTTTAGAATTTATCAAGTTTTATAATAAAAATGTTTAGTTTTAAATAATGAGAGTAATGCAATTATTAATCTAAAATTAAAGCAATAGATTTGTATTTAAGCAAATGAGTATCATTTTAAAGACTAATATTTTAATTTGTTATAAATTTAACATACGAACTACTGAATTGCAAACAAGGATCATCATTTATCTCGAATATTATGCAGTCTAGATTTTTATTGAATGTTTGCATTGTTTATTATGATAATATGATAAAGAATTGCAACAAGTTGGGATGGCATTGAATGGGTGCTATTACTTATGTCGTATACAGCAGCAGCCACCGATTTCTGAGGTGTCGCTTTCTGATAGTCTATTTTTACCGAAGACGACTCAAGGCAGTCGGGAAGTTAGTATAGCGACGACTAGGCGCTATTATAAAGCATCGTGTGCTCAGCGTGCAGTAATTCATTCAAGTGAACGTTGCAGATAAGAAAAAAATCTCGAAGGAAGAAAAATAACAGTGTTTCATTTGTTGAAAAATAAAGGTACAAGTGGTGAAGGAAGCTTGAACAAGCGACAAGCTTATCCTTCGAACAATTGAGCATTTGGACGACTCCATTGGGAGAGGATTCAGTTACGTATGTAGGTGAATCGCAAAAAGCAAATGTTTGTTGAAAGATGTAGCTGGAGCGTGAAATTTTCTCTCATGTTTGCGAAAAATTTATGATAGTTTGCTTGATATAAAAATAAATCCCTGTTTCGCGTTCAGTTTCCCT
>NW_016908500.1:303187-326489 GCF_001483705.2 Eufriesea mexicana | reverse complement strand
CTACATAAGTCTGAAGCATGAATGAGCCAGTACCGGGCGATGCTGGTGACCGCTAGCCACTAAGTGCCGCGCTGACGGAGTTGCCGTGGTTGTGTGCGCCTAGTCGGCCACCTCTTGTGCCTAACCGGCCACGTCCGTGCGTGCCAGAGAACATTTTGTAAGATGCGATTTTGTCTCTCATGGCGAGGGAGCTTTCGTCGTGAGATTCGTTCACTTTCCGTACGGTCCACTTCGTTCGAAGTATACTACGCTCGCGGGTTACGTAAATTTGCAAAAAAAAGACTATAGAGAAAAGGAAAACCGCCGCAAGATAAGGAAGGAAAGAAAAGAGCGAACTGTGCGTAGAACGTCGAAATGAGGAGGGCATCGTTTGATAAGTAAATTTTCATTTTCTTCGTTCATTTCGACAGGAAATTAGGAAGAAAGATGAAATTAGTGGGAAAAAAGCTTCTCATGTAGCTGATGTTTTTTATAAATGTTCTGCATTATTTCTTGCGGCGAAAACGTAATTCCAGCCAAACTATGTTTAATTGTGCGATGCTTCAATGACTAACACAGAGAGTGCATTGTTTAATACAGCTTCTTCAAACAAGAAATTTAGAATAGTCTTGCTATGATGTCGATCATTTGCAAATTCCCGTATTTTTAACGATTACGAAAAGGTATCTAACTATACAGCACAAACTTAAAATCAGAAAAAAGGAAGAAAAGAAGAAGAAATGGTAGTATCAATTATAGGAAATTTGGTTTTCATAGCAAAATCACCCTATAAAATTAGTAGTAGAAATTTTTTCTAATAAATTAGCATTACTTTTCATTATTCGAGATATCTCCTTCAATGATTCGTTCCGATTTAAAACACTCGAACTTCTGTTGAATAATCTATTTAAAGCAACAGATCACGCTGTTCAAAGTTACATTATCACAATGTTATTTTACGTTATAAAATATGTAAAATTTTAAGAATTTAATAGATCACTAAATATTTAAACGTTGCTTCAAAAATATATTTTTGTGTGAATTCGAGAAAATTACGATTTTTTGATAGAAAATAATTCGTATTATATAGGTATATCTCAGTTATTTTAAATTATGTTCGATCGTATCGACATTGTTAAAAACCAAGAATCGAAGTAAAATTATATAATATTATCAAACTATAAAAAGTAATATAATTTTGGCAAGACATAAAACAATAAAAAAATTATATCGGCAAATCGTTAATACTTGACGATGTTGTGGTTATAAATATAACTTTTATGAAGATATTTTATTTCTAAGATAAAATTATCTACAACTCTTTTTTCGATGCTTACCTGATACCTTGTACTGCAGTAGTCAAATTGTTATAAATATTACTTAATGTATTTTTTCCATGCTGCTAATTAATTTTAATTTATCTGATTATTTTTTCGATCAACTCGATTTCTAATAAATACAGCACTGGTAGTACACCCCGAACGCAACCGCTCAAACTGTTACTGCGTATTACGTTACAACAGATAAATTTAGCATTTCTTTTGCACAGAACCTCATTGTACCGCTGCCAATACTGCAACGCGGAATTAATTGGCTGCTTGGAAGAGAACCAATTTCCTTCGATAAAAAAATCCGATTTATCTAATGTTACATATATATAGTGTATCTAATGTCGATACTTCCTTTTACACTTATATATGTTATCTATTTTTTATTCAAGTTTTATATTAGTCAAATAACCATAGTTTTAATGTTAGTACAGTATCAACAAAATATTCTGGAAAGAAATTATTCAAGTTGTTCAGATGATTTTTTTTTTAAATAGCATACTTTTTACAGTCGTAGTTTATTAGAAAATATATCTTTTATATAAATATTTATAGGATGAGCTATTGATCACCTTTTCAGATATTGTGAAAAGAAATTATAAAGTTATATTTATGATTTCTCTTCAAAGTAAATGAAATAAAATATTTTCTAAAATATTTATTATTAGGAAATGGTTTATTTGCATTTATTTATGAGGTGAACACTTTATCATCTTTTCACAGTTTCTGAAGAGAAATTATGAAGTTGCATTTATGATTTCTCTTCAAAATAATTGAAATAAGATAATTTCTATGATGATAGTATATTAGAAAATGTTTTTTCTTTATATAAGTTTATAGGGTCAGTTGATTATCTTTTTATAATTTCTGAAAAGAAACTATAAAGTTATATATATGATTTCTCTTCAAGATAAATTATGTAAGATATATTTGGTAGTCTCAATTTATTAGAAAATATTTCATACATGTATTCTATACAATTATGGGGTGAATTCTTGTTTACTTTTCCACAGATCCTCTTTTCTTCTTCCTTTCATGAATATCTAGTATTCACAATTTTAATCATATATTACATCTTGATCAATTTAAACTATGATGAATTGAAAATTAAGTCTATACTTATACCAATGATCCAATTCAAGTACATAGTATTTTAAATGAAAAAGGGTTATATCCATTTTAACTACACAAAAATGTAAAAATAAATTTATCTTTTTTTCCCTTATATCTCATTCAAAAATTGAAGAAGTAGCTCACAATATTCCATGAATCTTTTATATACAATCACATTTTCCAATGAGTAAAATAATAACATTACTTCAAGTTTACTTGAGAACTCATAATAAAAAAAAAAATAAAACAGTTTATTTCATATCACAAATTATTCTTGAACCACAACTTTAATATGTATTGAATGATGAGGTTAAGTTAAGAGTAGTTTTAGGGGTAACATCAATCCCACCGCTTTTTCTTAATTTGCATGATCGCTTAATCGTACGAAAGCAAAGTATAAAGCAAACATTGAACGTTGGTTTACGCAAAAACGTAGACTAAACAATTACCATTTCGGCAGACACAATAACACGAAGCGGAACGTTTTGAGCAACACGTATAGTTCGTACAGAGTCGCGTCCGAAAATTCAAAGGATGCAGACTACCAGTACAGTGTGAATTATAGTAATATACAAGAGAATTATCTGCAACGTAGCGTATCTGCGGACAATGTTGTAATACGTTCCCGTGGTTTCAAGCCCTCTGATAGGCACGATCCCGTGAAGAGGAATTTTCTTGAGAATCTTACTTCGAAGATACTACATTTCGATATGGTGAGTATTTACAACTGTAAAATGTAAATTTGTCATTTTTTTTATGGTTTAAATAAGATTTTAAGTTACAAAAATAATGATTGCATTTTGCTATTTAGAAATAATTTCTTGAAGCTATGATGAGTAGTGTAGTACTAATAGTTAATAGAAAAAAAATTTCTCCTTTAAATTTTAAATATTTACATAGAGTCAGTTACTTAATTAATTAAAAAACTTTCTTTTTCATTTTTCTTTTTTTTTATATGTTTAGAGAAGAAATAATTTAAAATATATTTTATAACTGATAAATCACTTCTTAGAAGTAATAAAATATTATTGCACCTTTATGTTTATTGTTGTTATTAATACATATACGTGTATAATTAATATTAAGTGTTATGACATCTAAAATAAAGGAAATGTTGATCATTTTCAAATTACTTGATTTAGGTTAAAGAATGTGATTTAGAATAGAACATTTCGAAATTGTTAACTTTTAATATTTTAATAAATTTGGATATTAATACAGTATTAATATTTATCTTACATTATTTGAAAAGAAGGAAAAAAAATTTGGAAAATAAGTGCAGTATTCCTTTATTTAGGAACTTAAATATATAACAGATGTACGTTAAGATTTACAAGCGTATATTAAATTTAGCGAGTCTCTAATTTATGATACAGAAACAACTAAATTGACCTACAATACTACAATAGCGCTATGGCCGTAGCGCTGTAAACTTGGCTAGTTTATATTCCTTTGTTTTTATAATTGTGTTCACACAATCTTATCTGTTTGAAATTAATTCATTATAAATGCATTTTATTTATTTCATTAAATGCATATTAAAATGCATAGCGATATATTGCAATACAATCATAATAAGAACATATAGGTTTATGTTTTAATAATGAATTTTATAATAATAGTATTACATTATTATTTATAATATTAATATAAATTAATATTTTATTCGTTAATATTAAATTTATAATACTAAGATTGCAATTAATACAAATAAATAATATAAAATTTTAATATTTAATTTTGGTTAAGTTATGATTCTTTATTTTATAATACTAACTTCGAAATATTTTTGCACTTCAAAAGTTTTCAAATTTAATTTCTTATTTACTCTTGCGAATTTTAATATACTTACATTGTTGTATAATTTGATATACATGCTTTTGTTTTTGCATAAACTACATATTTTTTATTATTACATAAAATACGAATTATAAATAAAGAAAATTAATATAAAATTTTACAGAAAAAAGATATAATTATAAATAACGTATATTCGATAGTGTGAAATCAATTAACAGAACAATTAAATTAGCTAAAAACAAATTTGAATGAAATAATTTTTCCTTATTCTAAAATATTATACATAATTTTAGATATATAAAAGTATAGAATGTTATATAAAATATAGAAAATTTTGTGTAAATTTACTTTAACATTTATTTTAATAATTAATATTTAAAAAATTAAAAAGACATAGTTAATAGAACTGAATTCTCAATGATTGTTATGCCTTAATGACACAATGAAGAAAATATTCTTAGCAGTACTCATGTTACTTCTTATCTTTTCTATTAAAAATTAATAATTACAATTTTAATGCTAATAAAATATTATTCCAGAACCTAAGAAGGAAAATATTATTTTATCTTAAGATAATTTATTTTTTTTTTTATTAAGTGATAAAAGAAATCAGTATCAAAATGACGACTCGTATTAAATATCAAAAATTAATTAAATAATTAAATATTTAAGTGACTTACTTCGTCAGAACATAAATTTTTGAATATATTTACACCATGTGTCAGGCTACTTGGATGTAGTGAATAAATTGGGATTTAACCTTCAGATTCAAAATAAATGCTTCTGTTCTTTGAAAGAACGTGCAAAAAACAATGGAAACATTATAGTACACTTTATCGTATATCTTTCAAAAATAAACAATGGAACTATATCAGTACATCCCATAAATGGAAACAAGTAAACAATGTTATACAGGTATAAATTCGGAAATAGCTGATTAGAAAATTATAAGAAAATTATTAAAGAAAATAATTACCAAAGTTGTTCATTCGAAGACAAGTATGAGAAGAATTATATAAAATATTAAATATATACAAAACTAGAATATTAAATAAATTTATACTATAAGTATAATTCATAACACCATAAAAGTATTTATAATAATTCATATTAATTATATTAAAACAAGATAAATACGATGAATACTCAATCTATTAATGATGTCAAATTTATATTAACTACCAAAAAATAGGAATTTGAAGTAGATATATAAATAGAGTTTTCTCCTAATACAATATATTAGGAGAAATTAGGATAACATATTATATAAGGGACACAAATTTTCAATAATTTTTCATAATTTTCTCAATTAGAATAATGAAGTCCATAAAAATTAATATATCAATAATGAATTCATTTTTATTATTTTCACATATTTTTATTTTTACTAGAATGCTTATTATAAATTTTTATATTTATATTTATATACAATATCTTTTTTATTTCCTTTCGTCACAAAACACAATAATAGAAATTGATTGTTTAATTTCGAAATTAATTAATGTAATTAATTTCTTTAAACAGGATATTTTTCTTCTTATGTGAAATAATTTTACACTGTTTTCATTTTAAATAGTATATCTTGCACTTGCACTTGCAAATCTTGCATAGATTTGTATTAAAATTGTAATAGATTATTATGTACAATGGATCACAGAAGTATTCTTACCATCTCAATTATTAAATTCGAATCTATAATAATATTTATCCAGAAATATTTATCAGCAAAAATAAATAGCATAATCATTAATTTTTCGATTTGTATATCTTTTAGTAAAAGATAATAATTTATTGTAATATAAATGTAAATGTAAATAAATCATTTACATATATTTAGAATTCACTAAAAAAATAATCAAACGGATATTAACCACCAAAAAGCTAAAAATAAATATAAAATGTCTAATTCGAATTATTATATTATAATACAGAAGTTAATTTTATAAATTTTCAAATTATAATAACACCTCCATTATAACATAAATTTGGCGATTACGTTTTTATCGATAATATATACGAATAAGATGTAGTTATTCCAATAAAATATGATATATTCGAAATTTATTGAATATATCTCACAATAATAGAAAAATAATTTCTATTTTCAATATGATAACAGTTTTAAACATAGAGTGTTGAGACACACATTATGAAACAATTAATATTAATTGTAAACAATATACCACATCTTTTGGCAAAAAAGATTACGAAATTATGAAATTTCAAACAACATAATGAAGATTTTAAAAAAAGGTGAAGGGGTTATTTCCCTGCAGAGCACTATTTTTAATAGATCTTTGAAAATTTTTTCTGCAAAGAAGCAAATCTTTTTCGACTTGATTTGAATACAAGTTTGTAGCTCTATATTTCAGAATTATTCATAGTTTCTTTCATACAAAAATATTAAGAATTACAGGAGTTATAACCAATCTAATAAAGATCGTAAAAGAAAAAAGTGACTCCGTGGTTGTCACAATTTAGGTCGTTCTGTTTATCAAAAATGGAAAAATTTTAAAAGTATTCTATTCAGTATGAATGTGACTACAGCTGGACTTAGAATCTTCCCAAAATATTAGAAATTGAAAATTTAACAGCACTCGAAAGTCAATTAATCGATCTTTTCTTGATTCTTTCGTATTTAGTGGACTCAAAAAAATAGTAAAAACCATCCGATTTTAAAAATTCTAATTTTGACGATAAAGACATATGTACTGAAAATTCTCTCCAAATTTAGTGGCAATTGGTTGGCCAGAAACTTAAAGTGCTACGGAATTGGAATTTATAGAAAGTTATTCACGGTATGCCAGATAAATTGAAGAACATGATTAAATTTAAAGCTTGAGAAAATATTAGCTCATAATAGATGTGTTGCAGTTGGCATACATAATGCAAATATGAATATTTTTTGGCATTGAATCTACGATAATTTATTCATATTGGGCATTTATATTAGAATTATTATTTTTCCGTGAATGACATCAATTAAAAGTTTAATAATTATTATACTATGTATTCTTTTGATACGTATTTTAGGATATGTATTGTCAAAAAATATTAATGGCATAACACGATATATGATACATTGATCATCGAATTGTACAATTTGAAAAATATTATTTGCAAAATTATTTTTGTAATTCATCATTTGATTAAATATAATGAATATATATAATATATACAAATAATACTATATATATATAATTGAAAATTTTTAGTTAAAAAATAAATAAAATTTTTAATTAAAATATAATTGAATATATTTTAGAACTACGAAGTATGATATGCGATATGTTTATATTGATCATCAATTTCTTTTTATGTTGTAGGAGAACAATGGAAGTGCCCCGGTTAATTTACAAAAATTACTTACTCCTGCCTCAGATTCGCAGGAAATTATGCAATCGAAAAATAGTAAGTTCCTATTCACTTGAAGAATATTATTTTTATATTAAAATTGAAAATTAAATGAAAATAAATATTAAGAACGAAAATTAAAATTTCAATTTTAACTTAAATTGAGAACCATTGACGTCTATGAGCATAATTAACAATTATACACGTCAGTGAACCATTTGATAGAAAATCATTATACAAAAGAAAAATATAAAAAAACATTATACATTTCTTACTATATGCATATGTATATGTTTCTCAGTATAATTCATAACGTAACTAGTCATAACTAATATCATATTAATATACGAATGCAAATATATGACAAATTCTTTACAGGGAAGATGTTTGCATCTTCGTATTTTTATGCACCGACACATCCAACCGTAGAGGATCAAGTTGAACTCGCTCGACGAATTTCACATTCGTTGAGCGATGTAAAAAACATGAAAAGTAAAGGTCAATCCATGTATGTGAACAGGAAGAAACGATCAGTGAAATGGATTCATGATGGCAATGGTACGTATACATGTACGTGATATGCATCGGTGATTACAAAGGTGGCCTAAGTGGTATATGTTTCTACTCAAAATATTAAATGTTGAATAAATTAAGAATTTAATTACGACGAAGCTACAAATTTAATCTAATGATTCAATTTTTCTTTATTTTATCAAAAATAGTTTTATTTTATTTTAATATAAATAAACGCAGCACAAAATAAATGGTAAAATCATTACTTTCAGATTTTTTACTTGCAATTAAACCACATTCATAATTATTGGCATGTGTACGTGGAGTAATATTAATTTGATATAATATTATAAATTTCATATACGTTACGTGATAAATTGGAAATATTTATTAGCATAAATTTGATCTAGATATTTATTATAATTAATACTAATTATTAAAACTTTCGTAATATGTACATCTGTAACTTTCTATGGTTGTAAAAATTGTTCTAAAATTGTTTCTTAAATCAACATATTACAGGTATAGAAGATGCAGAAGAACCCCTAACATCTGTTCACAGAGTAAGTGGTGTGTGTTCAAAATTGCAGTGCGTATTTTTATATATTTTCACGAAGTTTATAGTGAAACAAATATCATTTTGATAGATATTAATTCGAGTCACATTTTTTTTCAATAATTCATATATTCGATATTTTATAATTATTTATATTCTAAATACGAGATAAAGTAAAAATAAATATTTTATCTAGTAGACTAATTTGTTAGAATGAATTTTATGCAATATTATTTAAATATTAGTTAATTTTATACTTGCTTTGAGTTAAATATTAGTGTGAAAATATAGTTCTTTTATTTATAATTTAATTTATAATTTATTTATAAAATATTTGTTATGAAAACAATTTTTTAGTCTTTTACTAGAAATAATAACATAGCATAATGTTAATGTATAAAAATCTAATATTATATATTTACATATGTTAGGATTAAATTAGAGTAATATAAAGAATAGATGTTATTCAGTATACTATTAATAAATTATTGTATTCTAAAAATGTAAAAATTATTCATTCAATTCACGAAGACAACAAATTTACTTCCATTTCTATATAATAATAATTATAATTTAAAATTAATATATGAAAAATAAACATATTTGTATATTTAAATTTATTTTCAGAAAATTTGTTGTGAATATAACTTAATTTTTACACGTAATTTCAAAAGTATTTATTATGAATTGAATATTAAATATCTATCAAAATGAAACTGGTAACAAAAAGTAAATGAACTGTTGTCTAATTTATTTCATGCAAAGATATTTCATAGAAGACTATTTTTTCATTAATTAATTATAATCTAACAAATAAAAACAATTTAATGTATATGTAGAGTTATAACATTACTTTGTATACTCATTTGCAAAGATAAACTTACGTTATACTTTATTGAAAATATTATTTTAATAGGATAAAATTCCATTAAAATGTATGATGAATCCACATGGAAAAGTGTTGGACATTCATGGAATTCAAGCTTTGGGTGAAGAAGTGAATATTGAACCAATGCCGAAAAATCCAGAAAAACTATTTGATATTGTTCGTGATTTAAATAATCAACGGGGCCGTGGTAATGGTCATTTCTTTCTTATGTCTGAATATTCATACATTAATATAATATTGTATAATATTTTTGCAATATTAATTTTATTTTATTTTATTGATATTAAAAAAATCAATAAATAAAACAATTGCAAAATATTTTAATTATTAATTATTAATTTGATAATATTTAATATCTTTTGCGACTTTATTGAATCAAATCAAAGACATTAGATGACGAAATTCAAGGAATGATTATTTTAAGTAAATGAGATTGTGTTACGAATGATTAAATGTGGAACTGATTTATAGGTGCTGAAATATTTGCGAAACGCAGGAAAAGATCCGAAAAATGGGTCGTAGACAAAGATCAGCCACAAACACCAAGCACACCTGGTATGCCAAAAATGCCAATGTATGCGGGGAAACCGGTAAGACTAACCTTCATAAATAACAGTTTATATACGATTAAATAATCACTATAGCTAATGACTATCTTCAACATAATAAAAAGAAAAATTTTTAATATTAAACGAAATTATTGTACTTGGGCTTACTTGACATAGGAAATGAATGGCAATTCAAAGTTCTCGACTCTGCCCCCTCTTACGCCTATAGTACCTGAGCCAGTCATCGAGAAATCATTTTACAATCCCTTTACCGTGGACCTGTCTTTAGATGATACGGCTCCACCTACAACGGGTGCGTAAATCTTATACAAATTTATATCTTCTTTATCCTACGCAATCTAGTTGGCACGTTTCTATTTGGCAACTCTCCATGCTATATTCTCGTTTGTTCGAATTGTTTTCACATCATGAGTAAATATCTAACGATTTCCAAGGACTTCGAGCTAAACTACTTCATACTTATTTCTAGTTGATCTGTGATATACTATTATTTTGATCTGCTTTTACCTTTCAAGTAGATTTCCAACCTATAAAATAATATCGTGATAAACTAAAAAGGTCATTCGGAGATATTAAGAGCATTGACACGTCCTATACCTACGAGTTAATGTCAGACTTGTCTACTTCGTCATAGGTTCAATAACCTAGAAGCTTTTAATTGGCAAACGATGTCGATGTTATTCAGTCTACGCGACACTACCGCCGCATTCTTTTTCGGTGTATATTTAAAATAAACAACTAGCTACACATCGTTGCCAATCGATACCTTCACGCTGATTAAAGCCATTTATATGCGAGTTACAGCACATTGACATTTAATCTTGCTAAAACTAGCAACACTTTCTAAACGAATTATACTTACGTAATAACTTCATTTTCTTATTTTTAACAACTTTAGGAGAAAATATTTATCTATGTGATTATACTCTACTATGAGTTTCTTACTATATTCAATTGAGTTCATGTAAGATATATGTAGAATATAACATAATTTTATAATATATGGAATATCAATATATTAAATATAATTGAATGATTTTATGACATTAAAAAAGATATTATATTATAATATTAAAAATAATATTATCAAATATATGAGCGGAAATAATCTCTGCGATTTATAATAAAGTAATTAAATAAAAGTAAATAGATTGAAAATTGAAAATTCGAAAAGACTTTTACAATTTTACAGGCCGAAATCAATATCGATGTAATGGTAAAGAGTGCAACCATATGACTGAAGTAAAAAAAATTTATCTGAGAGAAGTGGCTGTTGGTACTGACAATGATCTTCCCTTCGATAAATCTCGATCGTCGATAGTTGAGAAATCACGTCGAATCAGTTTCGAACCTGACGTTGAGCGACATAACAGTTATTATGGCAGAAATAACACTAACGAGAATACGTCGATTACCACTAACAGACGCAATCATAATTATAACAAGGCTTCGCTGAACAAATCTAATTTTTCTAATGCGCAGCATGCTACTAACAGAGAGGTTAGAAATTACATAAAGGAACAACGGGTCACGGAATGTGTAAAGAGCACGATTAACGACAACGAAAAGTTTGTGAATAATCAGCGGCAAATTGATAACGAAGAAAATGAATACACACCGATTCCGGTCAAACAATTGATACAAGAATTTGAAAAAACATGCAGACCGATTATGCAATATAAACAATTCAGTCCAAAGGTTATTCCAATTGTGCAGCAATCTTCCCTCGATAATGATATAACGCGATTCTTTGAAACACAAAATTCCGTTAAATATAATGCTGAAGAAGAACATAGGAGGTGAGATAGAATAAAATTTAGAACAAACTATTAAATATTTTAAATGGAATTCTATGCTAGGTTATTAGTAACTTGAATCGACATCTCTTTTATATTTTTTTATTTCGTAATTGAAATATATTGATTAACGTAATTGACAAAATGCTATTTCATCATTAGTTAGGGTATTTTGATCCCTTTTTTATTTTTTATGTAATACGTCATTTTCGTCTAGGTTGTTATTATTTCCTTCGTTCAAAGTTTTCCACCATTACTATTTTTAATTACCCTTATCATGTTTCATTCTGAAATCATCATGAGTAATATTATCCTTTTGTATACATACCTAATCATTAGTATAGAATTATTTTTCAATGATAGACAAATTAGCATACTCAACTTATTTGATAAATTTTACAATGTTATGTAATAATATTTTCCAATATTTCTAAATTCAGTAAAAAATAGATAATAATTAAAATAGTGATCTCTTCAAAAAATATTTTGATATTTCTCATGTTATGATAATTCTTTCTTACTAACGCCTTATTACTTGCTGGATTCACTTTTAAATAAATTTTTGAGAAATCAAAGGCTTTGTCGTATTTGTTATACAAAATTTTATTTATATTAATTTTTATGTAACATCTACTGCAAATATTTAAAAAAAAAAAGAAAAATACGTATGAATATACGTATAATAAATTCGAATCAATCATGAATTATATTTTAAAACCGATTATTATTCGCGTTAATCAACGTGTAGATAAATAGCATAGAATTTCATTTATTGAATTTTCATTAGACCTTCATCGAGAATCAAAACAGGCTACAATCTTATATTACTTGATCACAAAACAGAATAGCCGAACAACAAAGATACGAAGAACTTGTGAAGCTCCAAGAGCATTGTAACAATGGCTACATGTCAACTGATGACACGGAATACACGACTGATGGAACGGATTCTCAAATAAACGATTACAGCGAAGAAATGATCTATCGTGAAAAATCGGAATCTTCGAGCATAATGAACGGTGATCAAGAATATTCATCGATTTATCGCGAAGAATGTTCCAGTCGACGTCGATCTGTGACATCCGAGGAAGTAGAAAATTTCTGCAACAATGTAGAGGGAAAATATATAAACACAGAATCGGAAGTGCCTGCAGAAGCGAAATCTTTATTACTCTCGATGATAACTTCCCAAGAAGATATTTTGGAAACTATCAAGCATTTACGTAGCACACCCGTTTTGGACAACCTTTTGCATGGTGTTTCGCCGGATTGTAAATTTACTGACATCTGTCCAGACGTAGGCAAGTTAACTCGCATGCGCTTTCATTTCGTTGATATCTACATTACTAACTGAACTTCATTCTCATCTCACAAATATTATCGAATCACACTTGCATTTATTTTGCGCAATGCCATCTAGCGTCAGGATTACAAATAACGATGAATTAGATTCCTTTATGAAGTTGGGAATTTTGTAACACAACATCCCTTGATTTTTATACATTTGTAGAAAAAATATTGAAAAGAAATATGCAGTTTTAAAAAAATCAAATTTATTTTTGTAGGTAAAAAACTTTACGAAGAAAATACGTACACAGGACCAAAACTTGCAAGTGTTCACAACCTAACCAATTACAATACGGCACCTCGAGGCTGGGATCAGTCCTTGACTTATTATCGACCGATTAAATTCGAGAAACCTCAAGAAATTGTTTATTCTGATTTTTAGATATAATTTAATAAGTATGACATTACATACTTAGGTACGTTCAATTTCTCACGTTACAATTTAATTTGCATATATAGTTAACTTTGAGTTTGGAAAATTTTAAGAAAAATAATTTTTTTACAGGAACCAAAAATATCACTACAGAATTGTTCTTTCGAATGTCGCATTACAGATTATTTGAACGTTTTCCCTCGTTTACAATGAATTCGTCTTTTTTCTTTTCATATTTTTTTGATTTTGCCAGATACGAAGATAATATTGAAAATAATTGTCGTAAATAACGAAGAAACTTTTGTACTACTAAATAGTACAGTATATATTTATATGTCTTGAAGCTTCGTTTTGCTTGATGTAGCTATATACCAGTCCCATTATTAAGATGATGATCCTTATTTATGCTTCTCAGCAGTGTTATTGCATTTTACTTTATAATATTATATCAATAAATGTTGTTTTCATAACAATAAGGTGTATTTCGAATATATTATTTATTTTGTTTTGAAGTGTAATTTTGCAAAAGTATAAACACCTTGTATTTGTTAGTATTTAATTGTTTCAGCAATCAACATTATAATAAAAATATTTTATATACAATTTTCTACGTTTTCGTGATTCTTGGCCTTTAAAACAATTTATTAAACAATTTACTATGAAGCGAAAGTACTTTAATTGTAATTGTACAGTAGATCAATTCTAAACGTACATGTAAAATGATTTATAGATCTTAATAACCATTATGATAGATTTCGAAATCATAATTACAAATTTTTAATCAGGAAATTATCTTATAAATGTGATTTATATATATAACTTTTCAAAAATTAATATATTTCTTATTTAGATATACATTCTCATATATATATATAAAGAGAGAAAATAATCTTATTGGGATATAATAAAGTATTAAAATATGAAATGTTTGCATGAAGTTTCAATAACGAAAATTTATGACATAAAATAAAAATGAAAAATTTTAATTGTCATTATTAAGAATTACAATTTAATAATGTTTTAATATATTTATGTTGTATTTTTATATTATACTTTATATATATATTATGCTATATTAAATTTTTTAAAAGTTTATCAGAGTGAGTGTTTAAAATATATTAAAATAACAACATTTTTTTTAAAAAGTTTTTGCAGCACTGACCATGGAAAGGAAAATGAAAATATTTTTTCTTTCGCACAAAAATTGGTGTAATATGATTTTTCAGCCAATTACGAATCTAAATTCGAAATTATAAAAACACAAAATGGAGGTCAAAAATGGCAGCACAATATATGACAATAATATTAAATTTTGATTTTAAGTTTAGAAATAAAAAAAACTTATCGAAAACGAATCGAAAACGAATCGAAAACTTCAGAATAAATAACATAAGTAATATTTAATAACTACGAAAAATTTAATTAAATTATAACAATATTATGTATGTATATACCATTATATACGAAATATCTTTTTCTGCCATCATGTAGAAATTACCACATTGTGTTTTGTCTTTTGGTTATACATTCATAATCAATAATCTAGAAAGCATTATTTTATCAATTTTCGTTCAAATCAAAGGTTATGTTATAAATTTGTGAATTTCTTATCGTTATGATCAAATCGTTTGATCGTACGGATATGACTGACAAAAGTGGCCGTAAGTCATAAAATCGCAATTTATCGCAGACAAATGATACGAGGACTTGTTTACTAACTTCCAAAGTTTATTGTAAAAGCAAAAGGGATGTTTGATCTCTATAAAAAAAAATAATTTTATTACCAAAAAGGAAAAAAAATATTTCCCGTTCTCTTACCAACCATAACTCTAAAAAGTGTAATAAAGTAATGGAGTCAGTTTGTTTATTACGTTTATGCATCCTAATTAATATTATTCATTGTTTACTATCGTAAGAAGCCGATAATGAATTATAAAGTTAGTGTCAAATATTGTTAAAAAAATTTCTTTTTCTTCCTCTCCCTATCTTTAAATTTTCTTTCTACATTTAAACAAATTGCTAGCTAAAAATTTAATTATTTGTAAATAAGATATGCTATATATGTAGATTTTTAAAATATGACAACAAATTTTTTGTGCTAATTTTATTATTACTAGGAAATTAAATAATTTATTCAATAAATTATTTTGGATATTTTGGATATTTGAAAGAATTTTAATTTTATTATTTTTGTTAAGGGATAATCATTTGCAAATTTTTATATACTTTTTATCTTCTAAGATACATATATTAAAATTAAAAATAGGATGAAAAGATAAGATATTATACTCGTACATCAACAAATAGTGAATTCTTTTTCGAGTATCTTGTATAAATCCTATTTTCAATTTTGATCTATGTATCGCAGAAAATGAAGAATATACAAAAATTCGCAATTTATTATTTTGTTTCTTAATTTATTTCAATAAGTGTATTTCAGAAATTGGAACACTCGTACTTTTATATTCTACTGATTTTGTGACCTCGTTATACCTTTTGAATTAACTATATATAGTAAAATTCTGAAAGTATATTTTAAAGAGTATTAAAATACTGAAAGTATATGCTTATATACCAACAAGTACTAAAATTCTAAAAGTAATAGTATTTTGGCGAGTACTGAAAGTATTTATATCCTAAAGAATACTAAAACTATATTTCGAGAAATATAATTTAGTAAGTACCAAAATTATAAAAGTATATTTTAATGTGTACTAAAATTCAGAAAGTAAAACTTAATGAGTGTTAAAATCCAAACACTAGTATTCAATAAATACTAAAATTCTGAAAGTATTTATATTTCAGTTAATACTATAATTCTAAAAGTATATCCTAATAAGTGTTAAATATCTCGTAGAAGTTACATTTATTGTACAATTAGGTTGTTTTTTATTTTTTAAATATAATGTTATAAAATTCTGATTTATTTCTGTAGTGTATATATAACATTTTGCACTTTCAATCAAAATCATTGCCAGCACATAGTGTACTATATAATTTTCATACTTTGTTTATTTTAATGATAACTGAACAGATGTTAGTGTCATTGCAATAGGAATAAAAAGTCCTTGATAAAGCTACAATCAATCGTTATACATTTCCCTATATAGTATTGGTTATTTTGCGTTTATCCGTGCAAATGATAAGCTACACGTAGTTGCGATACATGCAAGATTAAATTTATTAAATGCTATCTCTCAACTTATTATTCCTTATTACGATAAGTGTTGCAAAAATTATGACAAAAGTAATCAAAAAATACAAAACGAGGAATATAAAAATTAACTATACTTGTGGACTTGTTACATGACAATAAATGTACGTATACTACGAATTTTTTCTACTTTTACGGATTACAATATGGTAAATTATGGTATGGTAAGCTATAATATGACAAATTATAATTAATTATAATTAGCCATGCGACTTGCACATCTCAAATAACTTTTAAATAGTACATTACATGAACAAATTTTTCATACATAATTTGTATGGTTTAAAGAGGTACATTACGTATTGTATGTGTGTATTTTATAGTTGGAGGCGTTTCGGAGATTTAAAGGTTGACTTCGCTTTTTTAAAAAAACGAATTCCACATTTTTTTATATCAAAATATGGAAAAATATCGAATTCTGAGTGAAAAAGGTACTGACGTTTATTAAGCTCTGAAGTTAGATAGTTACCAACTAATTTCGTTTTATTTCTTGAAAATTTTCTGCATACTATGCACATGTGGCAAGAAAAATACTGGGCAGCAATTTTCCAATCAATGGATTGGTCGTGGAAAACAACTTCTGTGGTCAGAAAACTCACCAGACTTCTAAATTATTTTTTGTGGGGTATAAAAGAAGATATAGTGTATCGTGAACCATAACACTTAAGAGTGTAGAACACAGATTTCAGAAAGTATACATCATACTCGGTGTGAATACGATTTTGAGTGCAGTTTCTTCATTGCTTAATAGATTGCATCGTTGTACCAATGTCGATAGATTCTTCAAACACCTACGTTGGTTGCGATAAGGTTCAAGAGGTCAATCTTAGTGATAAACGTGGTCACGTAAATATCGCTGTCCTGCAGAAATCTGTGACAACGATGAATTTCCAATTTATAAAGCGAATAATAAAGCGAAATTACTCGTACCTAACCCAAACCTATCTAAGTTTAGGGCTAATAAACGTCGATACTCATTTTACTCAGAATTCGGTCCTCTTATTTTTTGGTAGAAAAAAGTATAGCATTCCTTTTTCCACGATAGCGAAGTTAACATTCCAATCTTCGAAAAGCCTCAGCCTATAAAAAAAATACATGCAATACATAATGTGTCTCTTTAAACCGTGCAAATTTTGTATGAAAAATTTTTTTGTTCGGATACGCGTGTTGACCAAGTAACGCGGTTCGTCACGATTTCACCAACTGCCCACAGTATGAAATGTTTATGATAGCACCTTGTTGGATTCATCTTAACGACCACTGTTAAATTATGAATAAAAAAGTATAGTATTCTATTTAAGAAAATTAACTTGACCTTGAAATCTTCCATATCGTTCTGCATACAAAAAAAGTATTTACACTATATTATGTTCACCTTTATGCCAAATAATTTTCGTAAAAATATTTTTGTAATAGCTTCAGTTCCTTTTGAGATATTCCAGAAAGTTCAGATAAAACAGCCACACATATATATGTATATGTTTCAGACTATTTATTTTATTGCTTCGCGTTCATCAATCCAATGGCAAAAGCAAAAAATAAAGCCTTGTAAAATGGAAAAAAATTATAAGTGACTAAAAGAATAAATTATATTTACTTAAAAACTTCAAGTCCAGATTATTCCACCCATTACATTCTTTATTCAAATTTATTAATGTAAATAAAAATTTACTAATTAATATTTAGAGGTAACGAAATGTAATTTATATATTTTTAGTTTTAGAGATTATGCTTATTGAACATCAGTGTATTATCAAATTTAATAATTATTGTATGATACGATACGATACGATCTGATATGATAATTTTAATATTATTAATCAAAACAGGTATTAAGATAAAAAATTTTAATTAAACAAGTGAGAATATTCTGTTTGTCATTATTCTATTAGTAAACGTATTAAACAAGTTACATCCATGCCTCTATTTCAAAAATAAGCCTAATATAGAGAAAATAGACAATATCCATTTACTTTAAAAATCAGCCACATGGTCATTTCTAACATATAAAAATCAGTCAAAATTTCTGACATATACTAATTATATTATTTAATATTTCAAAATACTAACTAATTTTATATAACTCGATTAATATTCTATACTAACTATAGTACAATATTCTATACTAATTTTATACACTCGACAAAATTTTAATAACCACGGTTTGTGAATATTTACCCCATTCTAACGTATCATTTGACACACTCATACATTGGACAAGCCTTTTATTGTACAAGTTAAATAATTACTATGCAGAGATGGAAAGAAGACACTGGTCACATAAACTCTAAGGGATACAGGGGTAAAGGGAATCATCCAGTGCGAATATCCCTATGTTCTATTCCTATGTGTTACGGCCTGCACAAGTTAAACTATCAGTTAAACTCAGAGAGTTTCCCCCACTCTACCTCCATCATCTATCATATGATAGTTTCTATTTGTTCTTGGGTGATGTATAGTGTCAATGACTGCACATGGTGGTGGGGAGTAGCGTTACTCTCTTTCTGACCTATCGCAGTCACATATAATTGTCGGAGGGAGGGGGGGACTAAACAATGTGAAGGGACCCGCACGAGAACAGGTCTACCATACATGAACGATAAAATATTTCTTCCCTCAATATTTTTAACCTCGCTTTAGTATCTCTAATAGTACATACAATTACATCCTACCTTTTCGAAACGATAAAACGTACAAAAATACCACTAAACAACGCACCAGACAAAAGAAAAAATTTGTTGTCCCGTCAACTGATCTGATTAAAAACAAAGTAAATACTTTGTATCAGACATACTGTTCTGTGCTTCCGTCAATACTTATCTACCACTGTGTACATACAAAACCGATAATAAGTGAAATGTATCGAACTTGACGGATAATTTTCGTATTTGTATAAAAGCCACTGATCGATCGGTAACCGCGAACTTTTCTCTTCGGCGCAGTCGCGGGACGTCATCGCGAAGTAACGGTATAAATAAAAGAGTCGGTGATTATTTCATTAGTTGTGAGTGAGAGTTAATACTGTATCGACTATGTTGTGGCCTAACAGTTTGCTTCCGTTGATTTTGTTTTTGCTGTTGTTCATCTATGGAGAATCAGCGAGCATACGAAGAAAAGTCAGCCAAACTTGTGGTTATGAGGTACACATCGTTTTTATTTAGCGAATTTTATTATTCTTCATTTACAATTGAAGATTTATTTGTATAAAGACCTGGATATTAATTGGAATGACACTCGCGGCCGGTTGACGAAATTTTGAGGGAAGAAGGGGTTGGACGAATTGGTGCAAATATAAAATTTTAGCTTTGGGAATTAAATAATTTTTAAGTATATACAATCACAGAAGGCACATAGACAGTTAGGAAATTAATTCAGTTTTCAAATAGTACGAATTTTTTTATGACTTAAACAAAAATACAACAGACGAATCTCTAATGTCAAATGAAGTAAGGAAATCAGCAAGAAAAAAGTGTAAGGACATTCCTTTTTTGGTAGTTCTTGCATCTAAGTGTAACTTGTTCGATGGTGGTTGAAAACACAGAAAAGGGTACTTTTGGCCAACATTATAATATAAATAATAAATAATAAATTTTAGTGGATGTAAAAGAAACGACGATTTGTAAAAGAATTTTATTTTATTCTAAGCGGTTATTGTTACGAAATTAATTATGATCATTAGTTGATTTCGTTTAAAAATATTCATGCATCTATTGATGATAATAAAAATCAAAACATTGGGGGAAACCCAGATTTCTTTTACTTTGTAGAATTTCATCATAATTTTTATCACAATGAGCGTTAAAATAAAAAGAAACTACAGTAGAGAAAAGAAAAATTGTAATTAAATTATGAAAAAGTAGGAATTAATTTTTCGAGATTGGTGAAGTGGTAAAAAATTGGTTTTGGAAGTTCGGGTAAGTTAACTGAAAGAAATGAAAGATTTAGTATAAAGAAAATGAAAGAAAATCCATTTGAAAGTGTGCTTAAAATCACAGCAGAATTATAGGCAAGGACTGGTAACCTCTATTCAACAATATCAAATAAACTTACAGACTAAGGATATATCACACGAGTAACGAGTACCTAACCTAAACTCTGCATCAATAAAGTAGATATAAAGAAAATACTTAACTTCACAAGTACTTACATAAATAAATCATTAACATTTTGGAAACGGATTATTTATACAGACATGAGCAAGTTTAATATTTGGAGTTCAATTCAATTTTCAAAAAATGGCGGAGGTAGCAATGGACTCTAAAGTGAGCAAAACTTCGGATGCTAAAGCAGGCACTACTATACATTGTTAGTCAATTTCAAATCTTGAAAGGAAAAGCCACTTTCGCGTCAATTTATTGAAACTTGAAACTCTTTTTCCGTTTTAATTCTCGCATCAAGTATCTCTAGTATCTCGTGTATCTCATGAGATATTGAAATACTCGAATAATTTTTCTTCACGCGAGAATCTCATGGGTAACGCAGGTGTTTCATAAGTAAGAGCCTTACTTTATTTTTCACCGTATTTTTGATGTATTAACCTTCGATTGGTAATGTACCTTTCTATTATATATGTAGTATATTTGCTATTTGTTATTTACTATCTGATATTACATTAATTGTACTATGATAGTTTGCAAACAAAAACTATATTTTTTATTAGTAACTGAAGTGGAATTAGATTTTTTAAATTTTAATATATATACAATAATTTGATATACATTACCAATATTTATTCTTAATCAATTTAATGTTACGTTACCAGTTGAAGATAAATCTTTTCCAGTCGGAAGGCAATTGTTAGTCACCATTCTGCATAATTCTGAAGATTTATGAAGATTTAACTCTTCGTCGGTAACAAGAATTGTATAAATATTACATGTTAATAAGCTTGATTGAAGTCCTATGTGATCCTTGTACATAACGATGTTTTAGTTTCGGGTTATTCTAGTATGGACCTGTATTACCGACGGAGAGTCAGAATATCGTAACTAGGATACTAGGATAAAACAGTTGTATAGGTTAAATACGTTTTCTCTATTGCGAGAAAGTCTTCGAGTGTAAAGAGTTTAAGAATATCAGTCGGAAACAAATAAAAAAGTATATAACTACAATTTGCACATTAGTGACATGTAAACGAAAGAAGTGCATACGTTATTTTTAAAAATATAACTACTATAAAGTTACATTGGATATGTTAGATAAGAATGTTTTAAAATTTTAATATGTACTTTACCTTATGATATATACTTT
The DNA here is from genome assembly GCF_001483705.2 of Eufriesea mexicana. NCBI lineage: Eukaryota > Metazoa > Arthropoda > Insecta > Hymenoptera > Apidae > Eufriesea > Eufriesea mexicana. Next base: position 304,408 of record NW_016908500.1, on the reverse strand, counting down.
AATATTATACCTTTTGATTATACCTTAAGATATTATATTTAAGGATATTGATTATGAACCTCTTTTAGTTTTGTGTTCAATAGTTGTTTGATAGGAAAACTTTGTATTGGGAAGGTGAGTTTGTGAAGATGGGTGTGATAATTTAACGTAATTAATCAATTTTACTTACAGAGAGATTCGATACATTTTAATATTTTTTCGTAAATATTTCGGGGTCAAATAAAGGTCATTTTATTTCGATTATTTCTTTGCTATAATGTATATAGTAATTTAAGGAATTATTATTGCTACAAATAATTTTTATTATAGCTCTTGTAATATTTACTACATTCTCCAATTTTGCGTTATATGTACGTTGTTACTGTTTTCCACGATTGAACAATTACTGCTTTCAGTTCAATTACAGTTTTAAATTAATAATTATGGAAGGTAATTTAGTCAAATTTTCCAAGTTTTTCAAGGAATTTGAGTGAACATTAGGTCAGTTTAAACACGATATATTATTTTTCAAGAACCGTTATCAGCTTTGAATGAATGTGTTACCTTGTATAAATATGAGACTCCTGACTGTGAAATAATATCAGGTTATTTTCAAACACATCGATGATATAAATATTTTTAATTTAACTTTATCTAAAATAAATATAACAGTTTCTTTTAAATCAAAAAGCAAGATAAAGTTGTTTATGAAGTGTCTCTAAAAATTTCTCTTTGAAAACAATTTTTCGAATATAACCTCAAATATAGTTGATCGATATTCTATCTATCTAACTTATTTAAATTATATTTTTTCTTATTATTATATACATTCTATAGTGATAATTATGAAAATATTTGCTACTCAAAAAGTTCAATGTTTATAATACTTTGATAAGTGATATTTTTGAAAATATATTAGAAATACATACTCTGTTTACGGATTGTTCAAAACTGTGATTCCTAACCTATAATACGCAAATCACTAGTGACATGTTGAATATTTTCAACTAGTACAAACGTGTATGCTATACAAATATGTATAGTGTGTTATGCTACACTTAATGTTAATTTCGGGAAATGAAAACTGTCCGAGATATTAATGAAAAATTTTTCGTATTATACTACGTGGAATAAGCTACTACATTTCTTCTGTAGTAATAGTCAGTTTTTATGTAAATATTACTTCTTTCATCAATAAGTATAATTACTATATATAAAATTAATATAATTATTTATATGTAT
>NW_016908500.1:238477-302945 GCF_001483705.2 Eufriesea mexicana | reverse complement strand
TAATTAATATAATAAATTTGTATCATAAAAACTCTAGAAATAGTGAATATACATATAATAATCGATGTGGAAATAGTATTGTATAAACATTATAAATAGATTATAATTTACACAGTAAATAAATGTTTTATTTCGAGATATTAAAAGTTTTGCATTTGAACCAATGAAAAATTAATTACAACGTTACTACAAACCCAGTCCAATGGTTCCATTTTTGATTGCATTGCGAAGATTTTACATTACTATATATCATTTCTTTTGGATTTTTGATTTAATCTATTCTCATAATTATCAGCACATACATGTATTTGTTTTTCAATATTAAGCTGATTGGGTTACGATTAAAACCTGGTGTAATTTTTAATAAAAATAATTATCTCAGGATTATTAAATTATTATGCAAAAAAAAATATATCACAGTTTGATCAATGATGACACCGAATTTTTCATATCACTTTTAGATTTGATAACGTCTTGATAAAAAGCTTCAATCCAATTTTGATTTTTCAGATGTTGTATCTCTTTCTTACCTCTTACTGCTATAGTCTTTAGAAAATTTCATTTTTTCTACAATATAACAAAAATTAAAAATTTAGTCGTTTTTGGAATAATGTAATTAATCAATGTCAAATCAAACTTTTCATTGAAATATCAATTAATAATAGTTAATCTTAATGAAACTTGATGTCCAAATTAAAATTACTAAAATGAAATATTTTATTAAATTATTAAATTCAATATGAGTATTTTGATATTGGATTATATGGAAAGATATTATAATCAATTCGTTGAAATACCTTGTCACACATATAGAATATATGATAATTTCGACATTTTCAATAAATCAATTAAAAAGTATTGTGAACAAAAATTATTTAATTATTTAATTATTTAATTATAACAAAGTGGAGTATTAAAAATGATGAAAATACGTTGTCTTCGATAAAAAAAGGAGGATAGCTTCGTTTTCATATACGACATTTTGTAATTTCTTGTATTTGGTATTTTAGGTAACACTGAAACAAATGTAGATATTTATCTGATAAAATTTTTTCCTTTCGATAACTTAATCAGAACATTATTTGTAAATGCAATAATAAATCACTTATGCCATTAATCCATTTTTCCTTGGAATTTATCTCTAATGAATAAATAGAAAATTCAATAATATTATAGATTATCCTCTAAAATTTTTATTCTTCGTTTCGACTTATCGAGATTTCTGGTTTAGAAGAATAATTTATTTGTTTTATGTTTTCATGATTTTATGTTTAATCTTGACAATGTAAATCCTTAAGATGAAAACAGGTGAAAGGAAGTATCGAATGATGGGTTTCTGAAATCTTATGATACATATCTCATAAACTTCGAATTGTAAAACTAGGGATAACAGAAGCTCGCCTTGTAGAGGTACACTTTGATTCGTAACTCAAGACACGTAGGTCAGGACTCGTAGCTCAAGACACATAGGTTAAGATTTGTAGTTCAGGACTCATAGCTCAGAACACATAGGTCAGGATTCGTAGCTCAGAACATAGAGGTCAGGACTCGTAGCTCAAGACACGCAGGTCAAGATTCGTAAGTCAGAACTCGTAGGTCAGGACTCGTAGCTCAAGACACATAGATTAGCATTCGTAGTTCAGGACTCGTAACTCAAGACTCATATCTCAGAACACCTAGATTAAAATTCGTAAGCCAGGACTAGTAGGTCAGGACTCGTAGCTCAAAACATGTAGTTCAAAATTCGTAAGCCAAGACTCGTAGGTCAGGACTCGTAGCTCAAGACTTGTATCTCGAACATGTAGATTAAAATTCGTAAGCTAGGACTCGTAGCTCAGGACCTATAGCTCAGTATACATAGGTCAGGATTCGTAGGTTAAAACTTGTAAGATCTGACTATTGTAACTTCCAGTTTCAGACATAACAGAATGCATCTAGATATACGGCAAATAATTTGAATTAACGCTCTCATAGCCATCAGAGGGTTAGTTTAGACCTAGGCACTCACACAGCCATCAGTGAGTTTTATAAGACCTTCCTATTTTAATAATTGCGACAAAATACTTATTTATCTCTTTATTTCTCAATAATTTAGCTTTACAGTGTCATATACTGAAGAGCTAGCTTACCTTTGAACATTTTAACAGTTTTTCTTTTGCCTGTTTAAATATGTAATCGAGTGCCTGGGTCTAAGAAGACCTTCCTCGTAATTCTTATTTCGATGGTTTTGCGAGTGTCGAAGCAAGTTTCCTTCCAATTCATAGTCCTCGAGTTTAAGTGGCTAAAATCATCGTGATTCGACTGTATTTTTTAAACGATACAGTAAAGTTATATAAACAGCAGTAAAATTAATAAAAAATAGAATTAAAATAAAAGAATGAAAAATAATTTGTTGCAGGCATGTCACGAAACAGATCCAAACAAACTAAACATCCATCTAGTTGCTCACACCCACGATGACGTCGGGTGGTTGAAAACGATTGACCAGTACTACTTTGGAAGTAAGTATAGTATCAAAATACTTAGCATGATATTTATTATCAACATAGAATGTTTATTAAATGACGTTCTGTATTATGTTTTTGTTTATTTCTTTAAACAAAGGTCGCCCAAAACTTCAGAAAGCGGGGGTGCAATATATTCTAGATAGCGTTATTCAGGCATTAGTGGCTGATCCTGAAAGAAAGTAATTATGACACTTTTATTATAACTATTTTTCAGATGACAACTATTGTTATCATGATTTATATTTTATAGAATTAAGAAAATATTATATAAAAATGATAGATTGATAGATGAATGAAAGAAATAGTTTTTTACAAATTTTCTATTAGATGTTGCTATTACAATGATTAAAAATAATAATTTCTTTTACATTTCTGTCATATTTCATGTTCATAACGTTCTTATGTATTTTGTCAGGTTTATTTATGTGGAAACTGCTTTCTTGTGGAAATGGTGGTTACGTCAAAACGAGGAGGTGAAGGAAACTGTGCGAAACCTAATCAATGAAGGTAGATTAGAAATTATTAGTGGTGGATGGACTATGAACGATGAGGCAACTACTCATTATCAATCTCTTGTGGATCAATATACTTGGGGTTTCAGGTAAAAATTATTGTGTTACGTTATTATTGTAGGATTTTTGGCTAAAGTAATCCTATGCAGACAGAGTTCTGCACGTCTAATAAACAACAACTCTCTTTTTATAACAAAACAGGTTTTATTTAATTCATTTGCATCATGGCTCTACTTAAGGTGCCGTGTTCAGACATCAGCGACGTTCAACCGACGTCTAGCCCGTATCACCGCGCGCGTATCAGCACCTACTCATAATGGCAGTTAAAAAAATTTTCACAACAAAAGTAAAACTTGTTAAGAATATAATGAACCGATATAGATGAGATGCTCACAAAACGGATTAAACGTGATCTGTGGCATATGAAGAATATTCAGCAACTGGTAATGGAAAAAGTCAGCTCGTGGATTATTCCGCGCTCGGTGATAGGCGTCAGTCGTAGCTCGCGGAATATTCCGCGCTCGGTGCTAGACGACAGTCGTGGCTCGCGGAATATTCCGCGCTTGGATGCAAATGGGTTAACTAAAATATACTAAGTTTCTCACACAGTCCTCTATTCACTACGTCTCTGCCACACACATTCAGCCTTCTGCCTTGGGACTTCTCTCTACTGTGCCTACTCTCAACTTTGCGTTCTCTACCTTCTTTTCAAGTCTACCTTCTTCTACTCACTTCCTCGCGCCCTTGCATCCTTACTTAAAACCAAAACTATCTCTTTTCATACACAGGGCCCGATGCCGTCGTTCGCTATCCCTCACTTTTCGAGAAGCCGCCCAAACGTTTCCATGTACTCCCTTAGAAGTAAGACCGCACATCCATTCACCACGCTACTACTCTTAATACTTTGTTAGTGTCCTTCACCGTTCATCATCCCACATTATTAATATTATCATCTTAAGAAAATCATTAGTCTACATATTATTATTTTAAGAAAGTAATTCGAAATACGCATAGAAAAAATATGAAAGTGTGATCAACATTTATTGGATTATTGTATTAAAGTTGTTTAATTATGTTATACAAGATATATATATATATATATATATTAAAATAAATTTTCTTATTTTCTCAATTTTTGAAATTTCATCTCTTTTTCTAGATTAGCGAATTATGTAATTTACCCTTAGATAGCAAAGATAAAAATTTCGAGATTAGACATTTTTGTGATATATATTCAATTTTCCTATTATTTTCTTAATTTCTTTAATTTCTTATTTTTCTAGACGTCTCAATGATACCTTTGGAAGCTGTGCTAGGCCACACATTGGATGGCAAATAGATCCTTTCGGTCATTCTAGAGAACAGGCATCCTTATTGGCACAATTGGGATTCGATGGAATGTTTCTCGGTCGGCTTGATTATCAAGATAAGGCCAATAGGCTCAAAGAGAAAACGATGGAATTTATTTGGAAAGGAAGCCCAAATCTAGGTAATGATCGAGTTCCAGAAAATACATCTATTATTTAAAGGTGTAATGGAAATCTTCGAAAGCAATATAGGTTTGATTCATCAGAATCTATCACGTCCATACGAATTTTTGTTATTAATAGCAAGTGTCATATTTATATACAAAATAAATCACATAGCATCGCATGACAAAGAAAGAGAACAGGATATATCATTCATAGTGAGCAATATAAAACAGTAGTGTACTTAGTATTAGTTACTAACATAAGATAAGAAGAGTACCAACGTAACTTATTCTACTTTTAGTTATATCAGGATATGCAGAGACATAAACATATTTGAAATTTGTGTATGTATCATATGAGCGAAATATAGTTCTACGTTTCGCCACTACGCGGCTCTAGTTGACACTCTTTTAAATACTCTACCAAATTCCACTATTCAAAGTTAATTAGTTTATTTTTTATGATTCTTTTCCTGCTCCTTGGAGGTAAATTTGATGATTTTTTAATGTATCTTCACTGATTCAAATATGTAGAATCACGCTGTAATGATTATGATAAATAATTTTCATGCACTCTATACATTAGGAGCATAAAATTAAAAATTTTGCAAATATCAAAAGTGGATCAGAGCAGAGCAAATAGAGTAATTTATCCCAAATTAGAAAATTTCTAATAATTTATATCTTAATAATAATAATTAAAAGTTTTTCTTTCATAAATCTTTTCAAATATATATCATTTTGCAAGACTACTTTTTACCTCTGCACAATATATTAATATAATTATTCAAAGATGTATTGCATTCTTTGTTATAGGAACAAAAGCAGACCTGTTTACAGTTGCATTGTATAATACTTACTCACCCCCACCTGGTTTCTGTTATGATGTCCTGTGCAATGATGAACCAATAATTGACGATCCCGATAGTCCGGATTATAACGTTGACGAAAGGGTATGTATCATTTATAATTCAGTTTCAAATCATTTTTTGTAAATTAACGTTTAGATTCATGCTCAAACACATCTGTTTATGCGTTAAAGATTAGACTGTTTATGGGTTTCATTAGGTTCATATTAATTTGTTTCTTATTAATCTGCATTAGGTAAATTCCATAATATGTAATGCATATAAAATATTCATGTAGTTTTTTTTTTAATTAGAACAAAAACACATTTCATTAACAGAAAGTAATACAAATTGCTTACAAATGCTTCTATACTTACTAATCAATCTAATTTTAGAACGACACTGTTGTATTTTTTAATATGCTGTGGTATAGTGTAGATCAACAGTTCTCGACCTTTTTCCCTTACATACCAACCAATATGTGATCAAGTTCAGCGTCAGATTGGTTCAGGTGCCACCTGGAAATGTTCAACGTACCACAGGTTGAGAACCACGGGTGTAGATAATACTATGGGGACGCGGATGACTCAAAACAGAGATGAAATATTTTAAATATTATTCAACATTCCCCAAAAATTTGTTTCTATTTTTTTTTCAGTCATTAAACACTAGAATCACTATATTATGTTACAGACATAAAGTACCCAGCAATGCAAAGGGTCTAAAATTAATAAGCTATAAATAATTTATTTATAGTCTTGCAGTTATAGTATACTTTTTATACAGATAACTTAATATAATTCTTTTTCTTGATATTTCATAAACTGATTTCTTTGCATCTCTACAAAGAAGATTAAATTTCACAGTGTCGTTCTAGAATTAAACTTTTATTATCATTTGTTACGTTTCCGAATTATGAGCAATATAGATAGTTTAATTTTCCTGATCATGTACAAACAACGAAAATTGTTTTATCAGTAGACTGTAATCCATCTAAAGATTATAAATTTGTATTAAGTGTATACGTATGCATATAATAGAAATCACTTTCATAGTTAATACAATCATCGAATAATTCAAGAAAATTATTTTTTTACCATTTAAACGAGTAACTTACAAAAGATGATTCGAAAATTCAGCAAATGTATTCATCGACCTCGAATTTCCTTCCTTTTTGCTAACACTACCGAAATAGAATTTCAACTAATTCGCTTGATTATTATGCATACCAAAAATCTACCTCATACTAATTTCTTATTCGTCCATGTCTTTAAAGTAAACTTAATCGTTCGTTACAATTTGATCTAATCTATAATTCCCTTGATCATTATAGGTATCGTTAAACTTTTAATATTATAGACATTATAGACATTATTATATGGCATTAACATTATTATACTATACTAATACTAATTTTCTGTTCAACATTTTGTTCATTGCTTTTAAAATGAGCTTAACCGTTTGAATGTCAGGAGTTATTAGAAAAATCTTATAAATAAATCAAGAATTTATTTAAATATATTATTTACTTAGAAATTATTTGATATATCAATTTTATTAATATTATAATTAATATTATAATGTATTTCATACATATTAACGTTACATATTACATTTAGGTCTAGTTATAATATCATTTTTAAGCTCAAATAGTGTAATACCTAATTTGTTAATGCATTATATCAATTTTAAAGTGAACTTCTAATATAATATTAAGAGTGTCTTCTACTGTCAGGGTCGAAAAGAAAAGTCATATTCGGAAATTATTTTCAAAAAAACCATAGAAGTTTTTAATATGTAAGTTTTGCTGTTTTGTTTATTCGTCCTTAAACTATAAAAACAAATTTTTTCAATTGAAATAAGTGAAAGCTTTAAAAGTTTTAAAAATGTATCCCGATAATTAACTTACGTGATTCGGACTACTGTACTTATCTGAAAAGGACAAGTAATAAAGCATTTGATTCAGTAAGGATATAGTTATGGTTCGAACTAGGATCAAATTGTTCAAGATTTTAAAAAATGGCGGCACCTCATCGACTTTTATTCGGCTTTCCGCGTTTAAAAAAATAGAAAAAGAGATCAAACTTTGATAATTTTAGTTACGGCGATAAAAGCATGTTTCTTGAAGTCACTGTTTACATTTGAAGTAAATCAGTTCATTAGAACTTGAATTATCGTGTCGGCAAGTTTCAAAAATGTGGTTTTGAGAAATACTCGTTTAACCTTAATGTGGTGACGCAAAGCCAAATTGACTCTGTATCGTCAGTGGTTAGATTTAAATAAATAATATACTTACAAGCAGTATGATATAGTACTTCTTATCAATAGTGGTGACTCAAAGTCAAATTGACTTAGCTGTTGTAAGTATATTACTTGTAGGTATAGTACTACTTATTTAGATCTCATCATACGAAGTTAATTTGACATCAAGTCACCTCTACTGATACGGAGTTAATTTAACTTCATGTCACTACTATTATAATGATACGGAATCAATCTGACGTACATCAACACTAGTGTTAGGAATCAATTTGACTTTGCGTCATCACTCTAAGGTTAAACGAGTATTTTTCGAAACCACATTTTTGAAACTGGCTGACACGATAATTCAAGTTTTAATGAATCGATTTACTTCAGATGTGAACAGTGACTTCAGGAAACATGCTTTTATCGCCGTAACTAAAATTATCAAAGTTTGATCTCTTTTTCTATTTTTTTAAACGCGGAAAGCCGAATAGAAGTCGATGAGGTGCCGCCATTTTTTAAAATCTTGAATTGAAAAATCTCTATTGATAAGGAGTCAATTTGATGTCACGTTATCACTAATATTATGAAAATAGTGATCACCATTTGAACGTTAGAATTTTAGATATACAAAATAGTGGATATTCGGGAACTGTCAGAGAACTCTATATCTCGGCTAATATTTCGAATTCCGTGAAATAGCTTTGACGATATATTTTCAAAAATTCGATCCTTAAGAAAATGAAAAAGAAAAGTAATCGATTCACCCTAGGAAGTAGAAGACTCCCTTAAGCACATTGTATAAATTTTGATATAATTTTATCTACATTACCATTTGTATAAATTTTGTTATAATTTTATACATAATTATATCAGTTTTTAAATGGTCACAAAAGCCATGGGTGAAAAAGGGTTCGAAGGAAGCTCTAAGGTTAATTCTTGGGGAACTTGCTTTATGAGAGGGCGTTGTAGTAGAGTCACAGTTCAAAAACAATGATGCCTAACGACTCAAAATCTGAACAGCGTGATCGTACTACGTGGCAGTTAAACGGTTAATTATTCATTGAAATTCAATTTGATTACATATCTAAATTAATTTCGAGGAGTTGAATTTTAATTAATAACATTTGACTGACAACGATGTCTCCTGTAAAACAGATTCATGCGTTTATGCAATACGTGGTTGACCAAAGCAAAGTATATCGTACGAATGACGTAATACTAACAATGGGAGGAGATTTCACTTATCAGCAGGCGGAAATGTACTTCTTTAATATGGACAAACTAATAAGGTAGCTTTATATTCGTTAAAACTTTACTTTCGTTTTACGTAAGGCTGGGTTCGAACCTAATTTTCGAATTCTCGAAACTCGAAATCAAAATTTTATAAAATTCCGAAACTCTTGAAGATGTCAAATTTCGGAACTTGAAATTTTCTTTGGTTGTGGAATTAAGAGAAATTTTCTTTGCAAATCGATCAAAAATATAGAGGAATTTCGTAGTTTCGACGCTTCGAAGAACTCAGTCTAGTTTGACATAATACAGAGTGTAGGCAAAAAAGGAAGGAAAAGGTCCTATAATTCAACTAATTATTAATGATCGATATTTGGTAAGTAAAATCTATTGTGCCATTGACAGGTTGAACAATTAATACGATATGCTGAACGTCAATCAACATTTTACAAGACTAATAATGTTATCTTCACAATGGGTGAAGATTTTAATTATCAGCAGGCTGAAATGTGGTTCACTAACTTAGATAGATTGATCAGGTAAAGTATACTCAATAATATTTGAAAGTTAAAATATCCATGTGGCACAGATTGCATATGATACAAGATCCCTCAAATTCATTTTTCTCTGTGCAAATATATTTTTAAAACTATTGTACTTTCTAAACAGTATATCACGAAATATCAAAACTATATTGGTAATACCGTTCAGGTAACACTGTTCAACACGAATTTTAACCTGTAATATCTATTAGGTAACTGTTGTAGGGCTTAGCTTCTTGAATACGAAAATGCAAACGAAAAACGACTTTTCTTCAATAAAGTCTACAGAACACGTTACCGAGTAGTAAATTCGTGTCAGATAAAGAACTTATTATAAAAATGCAAGAATAGTGCGTAGGAAGAACGTTAAAACGACTTATTTTTAAACTTTGATGATAATTTGATAATAAATTGCAATTATTCGAAAGCACAAATAATTATAATTATGGATATCGATAAAGTTGGAAAACTATCACTTAACTTTTAAAATAGGAACCTCCTAACCTGTTTAGTTGTCATGTAATCCTTCATTTTAGTAAAAAATCGCGCATTTTTTGGAACTTATATTTAAAAAAAAATGGAGATGATAGAGTAACTTTGTTTTCGGATTGATATTTAGAAAAATAAACTCTACATAGTCGCCTAATGAATATTACAGATTAAAATTCGTGTTGAACAGTGTAATGAGTCTGAAGGAAGCAAATCTTGAATCAGAAGAATGTCGTGCAGTACCAACAGTTCTAATTTTTGTTGTTTGGTGAAAATATAAGTAGGATTTAAATTTCGAAAAAATTGTTTGTCGTAAAAATAGCATATTTAACGAAAGGAGAAAAAAATATTGTTATGAAATTAATAAGAAAAATTGGTAAAATATGGGAAATTAAAATTTCAACCAGTACATACAAAAACAGGTTTTTAATAAATCTTAATAAAAGATCTTAACAAAATTTATTAATAATAAATCTTAATAAAAGATCTTAACAAAATTTATTAATAATAAATCCTAATAAGAAGACGCTTATAAAATTTATTAATAATAAACCTTGATAAATTTTAAATAAAAAGACGTTGAAATTTTAGACTAATACTTAAATTTTAGTTTTATGTCCAAATGAAATATTGATATTTTCAATAAGTAGCGATTTTCAGAGAGAAATTTTAATTCTGTTTTCATGTTCTACTTTGTCCAATTTTTATTCTTTCATTCCGAAATTTGGATCATCTTCCTATGAGAAAAGCCCAAAAGAAAACTAAGTAACTATTCTCTAATTTATTTTAAATTACCGATAGATTGTGCTCACGAATAGATAAAAATCTGATCAACACTAGTATATATGATATTAGATCGGAACTGTGCTACAGGATGATCAGTATTGCACGAAAACCACATGAAAGCATCTTAGACCATGATGTATAAATATACAAGAAAAATTGCAAAATCAGAAATTTATTATTATTATTCTTAGCAAATTAGAGACACTTATAGGAAAACATAAACTCTGAAAAATAACTTCCAGTGCTTGAAAAATCGAGGAACGAAGGACAAAGAATGACTCTCTTCCGTCAAATTTTTAAAATAACTGTTATTTCTTGCTTCTCTACTTACAACCTTTTGCGAACTTTTAAATAACTTTAAATCGTTAGTATTATAGTATGTAAAATACTTGAAGTATTTATAAAAGCCAGCGTGTAACGTGTAGTATTTCATATATTCGATAGATACGTAACGGAGAAATACAGCAGCCATGTAAACATATTTTATTCGACGCCATCTTGTTACCTGAAAGCAGTGCACCTCACGAACTCTCAATGGCCGACGAAAGATGATGATTTCTTCCCCTATGCCAGCGATGAACACTCGTATTGGACTGGCTACTTCTCCTCTAGACCAACGATCAAATTCTTCGAAAGAATGGGAAACAACCTTCTGCAGGTAAACATTCTGTATTATTATATTAACTCTAGAACTATCAAAGGGGTCAAGACAAATTTTGTAAATAAATATTGTAAAAATGCAAAAATACACGTAGAAAGTACACTCCAAGGCTCACTTTTAAACTTCGATGACCAATTATAATTATTCAGAAGCACAAATAATTATAATTATGGACATTGATAGACTAAGAATACGCTCACCTAACTTATAAGATAAGAATAAACCTCCAAACGTTCTTACTTTTTACGTAATACTTCATGTTAGCCAAAAAATCGTGCGTTTTTAGAAAAATATGTACAATTTTCAAAAACTAAGATTACGGATTTGTATTCAGGAAAGTAAGCACAAAAAGAATCACCTAATGGACATTACAGATTAGAGAAAAAGTTAAAATTTGTTGGACGATATAATAAAGAAAAGAAAACAAGTTAAGCTTGAAATCATCTTGAAAATGACCACGAATAAAAAAATTAATTGTGCTATTTGAATTCCTGCCAAAAATACTAAATGACACGTGACACGTATTTTCTTTAAGTCAATTGTCTACGAAATTTTTGTTTCTGTCAATTTACATGGAACACCCTGTGTGTAAAACAAATATCTGATCAATCTTTTTAAAAGGAAGTTTACTGTAAAATTTACTGTAGGACACAAATCGCAAATATTTCATTTTTTCGCACGTGTATAATATTGTGTTGTTTTCTATATAATTCTAGATCTCCAAGCAGTTGTCCGTATTGACACATTTGCAAGATAATGAGAAAGAATTGGAACAATTTCGGGAAGCAATGGGTGTATTGCAACATCATGATGCTGTCACTGGAACTGAGAAACAATTGGTTGCGGAAGATTATGCGCGTTTATTGAGTAGTGGGATGCAACAAGGAATGCTTACTTCTTTCAATGCACTAAGGTATTACACTTTTTTCAGCTACTGATTCATCGAGGTAATTTTTGATTCTACATGACAATAGCTATGGATCAAGTAGGTATATCAATATATTGCCAGATAAATATAATACAGATAATACAGATGTATAATAACTATAATAAAAATAATATATATATTTATATTTATATACGTATGAAAATTTATATTTATTTATACAGGGTGTCGCAGCAACGGTAGTACAACCGAGAAAGGTGTGATTCTACGTGAAAAAAGAAATCTAAAATAAAGAATAAAATTTTTTCATTCGAAGCTTCGTGATCGAAAAAATCGACTTTGAATGTCCACTAAATACGCTGGAAACTGATGGTCCATGCATGTAAACTATAGCTAAGTGCTCACGTACTCAGTAGATATTCAAAGTCGATTTTCTCGATAACGAAACTTCGAATGAAAAAATTTTATTTATTATTTTCGATTTGTTTTTTTTTTTATGTAGAATCATTCTCCTCCCGGTTATACTACCATTGCTGAGACACCCTGTATATTATTTATACGCATTTATATTTATTTTTATATATCTACTAGTAATTATATTGTTGTATTGTATTATATAATTTATATACTATGTTAATTAAATATAAAATTATCATTATTTGTTTTACAGTAAATGGAGATCAAGTGGAAACCCAGATCTCACAAAAGAAAATATATATTCTTGTACTCAATTGAATATCAGTGATTGCTTGTACACAGAAAGACAAAATTTCGTACTAGCAATTTATAATCCTTTGAGTCAGAACGTCGTATCACCCATTCGTGTTCCTGTCCAAGAAGGCAGATACAAGGTTATGGATCTTACAAGTACGTTTTTTACAATAATTTTCTGAATTTACATAATTTTATAAAAGGATCAAAAGATCTTTTCTTAGAATCTCTTTGCACAGAAGTATTATGTTTTATGTTGTAATGAACAAAAGTATTTAATAAAATTCAAATATTGTTTCAATTTAACATGTTAAATCGACTATAATATTTCATATCTTAAATTAATTAAAGTAAAGCTAATAACTATGTCAAATCCAAAATGAAATATTAATCCTGACTAATCTTCTTTCAAGGTGAACACGAAGTGATTTCACAAATGGTACCCATTCCCAAATCAGTACAGGAAGTACCTGGAAGGAAGACTAACGCAACACACGAACTTGTATTCCTCACATCGTTGCCACCATTGGGTTATAAATCATACACTGTTACAAAAATTGCACAAGAACCTAGTCCGGAAGTCGAGGCAATAGTTTCCATTGGAAACGAGGTACTGCATTATGAAAAATACCAATAACTGATCAATATTACTGTACAATTCCGAAGATTGATAAATCCTAGAATTTACTAAAGTGTGGTTGTAAAAGTCCAAACAAAGTTTGTTAACGATCCCACTTTGGACTTTTACCAAGCAATTTAGATAAATGTTAGAATTTCCAAATTTTCCAAATTACCAGTAGATCAAAAATACTGGAAGTATTTATAACATGGTAAAAAACAATTTTACAACGATTGTTACATCGCTAACAACGGTACAACTATTTCTAGTAGAAATGCTAACTACTATATTCTACATTTTTATTTGATAGTTTAAGAAAAAAGAGAACAGTGCCTCTAATTAAATTGCTAGTATAGTTAGGTATAATATAATTAAGTTTGCAAGTTTTAAAAATTTTTCCGGCACGTTAATATGGCGTGATACGCTGGATGAAAATCACTATTCTGATACAATAGACAGCTTTTCTATCACAGATTTGCTTTACTAATGTAATCAATGAAATACGTTGTGTTGGAAATTATTTAATTTACCTTAATAACAATTTTTGAAATATTGAAAATGTTAATCCTTTTCAGTTTTATGATGTGTCAGTCAACGAGTATGGCCACGTTGTTGTACAATGGAAGAAAGAAAAAAATATGAGCACGACTCAATCTTTCCATTATTATGAAGGAATGGAGGGAAATAACGAGATATCTCTAAACAGATCATCGGGAGCGTACATATTCAGACCCAGAAACGTACCTATCAGAAACTTCGTGAAGCCTGGTTCTTACAAAATATACAAAGGTAATAATTAAAGTATTTGAATGTAATAATGTGTAAGTATATAACTGTTATAATGTACAGAATGAGTCACGAAGAATAGGACCTCTAAATATTTATTATTTATTATAACATTTTTAGTCCAAGATCGCTTCAAGGTCAAAGTAGATCGATAAATTCGAATTAACTATATACTATAATAAAAAAAATACATGACTCGATACAAAAGGAACTATCAGTGACCTTGAAATCGTGTTTTAAAAAAAAAAAAAAAAAAAAAAAAAAAAAAACGTGCGCGCGCATATTTAATTAACAAGTTAATTCGTTTTTCTAATAGGTCCATTAGTGCAAGAAATTCACCAATATGTTACTGATTGGATATCCCAGGTGATAAGAGTTTACAATGGAATGCAATATATTGAATTCAATTGGCTCGTTGGACCAATACCTGTTGAGTAAGTGTATTAAATATAATTTTTTATTATTACAAATATCTTGTCTGCTAAACTTAGATCTTATCTCGTTTTTACTTTTGTAAATAATGAAACTTTTAAAATACTTTTAAAATAAATTCGTGAAGATTCGAGTAAAATTCCAATTATTAAAAGTTGAAGGTAGATTGCACAGAAAAAGGGAAAGATTAAAGGAAAAGAAAAAATATCGAATTAGAAAATATATTATGAAAATATTTCAAATATTATATATATAATTTTTAGATTATTATTTATAATATAATTTTGATAATATTTCTAATATTTTTACATAATTAAAAATATTTGTACTTTAATTTAAATATTTATCTATAAATATAAGATATTTATATATAATTTTTCATATAACAGTATTATTTTTAACAGAAAATATTTGCCTACTTAATATTTATACCCTAATTATGCGATCTGTAATTCTCAGACACTATCGTATAATGAAAGTATAATATAATGTAATTAAAATATAATCAGAATATAATTGATTAGCAACATGTATTATATTCTATGACATAATTTATTGAACGAACATTAATATAATTATCATTTAACAAAATACACATATAATACACATAGGCGTAGATTAGCGGTTCTCAACCTTTGGTACGCGTACGTATCGAACATTTGCAGATGGTACGGAAACTGAACTAAATTACATAAAATTTTTTAATTATCTACACTGGAGTATATTAAAATGATAGATACTACTTAAATTACCTACCGGTACATGACTTAATCACATATTGGTCAGTAATATATAAGGAAAAGGTTGAGAACCGCTGGCATTGATTAAAATTTCGGAAATAAATTATAATAATGAAATGTAATTTTAGGGATAAGATTGGCAAAGAAATAGTAACGAGATATTCTAGCAATTTGAATTCCTCTGGAGAATTTTATACCGACAGTAACGGACGTGAAATGTTAAAACGAAAGAGAAATTATCGCCAAACATGGAATTTAAAAATACACGAAGAAATATCCAGCAATTATTATCCTGTTACATCTAAAATTTCCTTAAAGGATGAACAGAAATTCCTTAAACTTAGTGTACTTACTGATCGAACAGAAGGTGGAACTAGCATGCACGATGGAGAGATAGAAATGATGGTAATTTATTACTTTCCGTATTAGAAGGATATTAAGAAAAAGTAGTGTACCGAGCTATTTATATTTGCCACCAGAGGGATGCTCTGCACGCAACACTTTCCCTAAAAATCCGTTTTAACTACTTCTCTAATATAAATACTATTTAAAAACTAAAATCCACAAAGCTTATTACATTTTAGTGTTACTAATATCAAATTTTATAAGTTTATAGACAAACTTACATCTTCACTCACTTTTCAGTGTTTTCCACTTTATTACTATTTTTATTCATCTTATGCTATAGTATCCATTAAAAGAGATAATTGATATTAGAAATTTGAGGTTTGATGTCATTGACACTTACTTATGTTACAAAAATTCATAATTTTCCTACATAATTGTTTATAAATATTATAAAAATAGAATGATACTACTTAAATAATAAATATTTATATTATATTAATTAAATAATAAATATATGTTATAGGTTCATAGAAGACTTTTGAAAGACGATGCATTTGGTGTAGGCGAAGCTCTCAACGAATCTGCATATGGCGAAGGCTTAGTGGTCAGGGGTTCGCATTATATCATTGGGGGCAGTATTAAAAATTTGGATGAACTTGCGTTAAAAGAGAAATCTTTGGCTCTTCAACTACTGCTTCGTCCATGGCTCTTCATCATACCTGCTCAATCGAATTCACGGACACATATGCAGTATGCATCTGAAGCGCACGTAAGTGTCTTTATATAATCTAATAATAGCTGATAAGTACAAAAGCTGCATTTATACAGAATAGAACAAAAATCATATGACTGGGGCCAAACATCCTGTCGAATTGTATAATATTGTATAGAAAATTTTTATGAAAATTGCATTTATAAATTAAATCATTACATATAGTTAAAAATAAGTACGGATAATGTTTATATCTATATTTGATTCCTATATTTAATTTATCTTGCAATGACTTCGAAAAATTTTATAAAGGTTAAATTTTAATTTTTTAATTAAAATTCATATTTTTTATTATAGAATCTTGTGACCTATAGAATATTGAAATGTTTTTGACCTTCAGATTAGAACAAAGTTATTAAATTTTAATTTTTTGTTTTTAGCATTCAGGCCTTACTAAATTGTTACCATCAAATATTCACATTTTAACTCTGGAACCATGGAAGAATGGCACTGTACTATTAAGGTTAGAACACATTTTCGAAGTAGGTGAAAGTGAAACATTATCGAAGCCTGTGGAAATTAATATTCAGGTACGTCTTTTAAATTATATTAAACAAAATATTCAGTGATATGTAGAAAAATTTGACGCCAAAATATATATACAGACATATTTAAATAACTGAAAATTTACTTTTAATTTTTATTTAGATTTAATATCTTTTTTCCCATTCAATATTTTTTCATATCTTTAGTAATGTTGTGATTATTTATTGAACATATAATATTTTTAATGGATTAAGTTCTCAATATTAGGAAGAATAATTAATAATATTAAATTGATAATATTACTATATTATCAGTTGCCCCCCTCTGCTTTTCTCTAGCTTTGCTAGGAACTAAAATTAAATCTTACATTTCAAGATATACATTGCATAACAAGTAGTAACATACAATATGTCAGTAACAATTAGAAAGAATAAATGATATAAATTTATGTTGCAAGTGTATTAATAGTATTAATTTAACTCATAATATTATTGGTATTACTAATTTACTTTATTTATTGATGTTGTGTTACAACAGGATCTATTTACAACTTTCACGATCGTATCCATCAAGGAGACTACCTTAGGTGGCAATCAATGGTACAATGACTTGAATCGTCTGAAATGGAGGTCTGAAACAAACGAAGTCCTTGAAAAGGAAGAAAACATCTCTCAGCCTGTAGAAATTAATAGCAGTGCTATAAATGTCCTTTTGACCCCTATGGAAATACGAACATTTATCCTTACAGTAACACCGAAAAAACTCTAAATTGATTATTGCTCAAATATGTTTACATTTATTTTACTTGATGTAAACATAATGATAATGAAATGATTATAATTATACTGAGAGAAAAATATAATTACACTTCTTCCAATTTATATTATATTTTTCTTCATTGCTCTTGTTTCACTTCCTATTACATTTCAATTTCTTATATTCAATTAATTTAGAAATCATTAAATCTGTCTATCAGGAATAGAAACTATCATATCATAAGCATAATATAAATGTGTAACCAAAGGAACTCTAAGCCATGCAACTTACCGATCGGGAATAGTTTCAATCTATCAAAAAAGGATCGTTGAAATGTCAATTCCTTATCCTCACTTCACTGCAGTTATGACCGTAATGATTATAACTTTTCTTCTTCCAACTTTTTAATGAAACTCGCAAAATCACGAATATTAAATTAATAAAAAAAAAATGATAATATTTTATTATAAAAATATTAATATTTAGGGTTCAAACGGATATTAACAAATTAAGAGAAAATTAAATAAAGAAATAAATCTTTCTGACTGATCTTTAAGATTATTTTTTGAATACCTGCAGAAGTTAATATAAGTATTAATAATAAAAAGTACAAAAATTAAGTACTAAAAAATAGAGAAATATCAAGCACTGCATAACATTTTAATATGCGAAATCTATCTTAGCTTCAGAAGATAACGTAGTTACCATAGAATGGTTACTCTCCATAGCATCAATTCTCAATAGATGTCAACATATAATATTTGAACTTATGTTTTACTGTTCACTTACTACACTGCTAAACTAATTATTCTGTATTTTTTTCCCGTATTTTCCAATTCTTAATAATTTGGTCATCGATTTTGTACTAAAAACTATTTTAGTTCATTTAATTAAACTGCACAAACAGCTGCAATAAATCAACACATTTTTATTCATCATGTTCTTAATAAAATTCATCTTAAGCATAAAAATGTTATTGCAAATTTTTGTTTATTTTTTCACACAGAATCATTTTCTCAAGTATTGTACGAATTATATCTCACCATGTAAATATTTTATACATATATGTATACTACATCAAATTGAATATCATTCTTTTTGACATATCATAAGACCTATAACCTTTTAATATGTAACATTTTGATAACAAAATTTTCTAATAACTCGTTAAATTTTTTTAATTTTTTTGGAGGTAATATGAGATGACATTTCAGAATAATGATTATATTTCTTCATTGACAATAATTTACATTGAAAAGGAAATTACGCATTATACTCTGTATTTAACTTCTTATCAAGGCAAGTGTTAAATACATTAATAAAATTGTAAACTTCTTATAAAGAATTCTTATAAAAAATATATTGTTATAAGAATTTTTAGTATTCTTGGAAAAAATATTAATTATTTTTCAAATATATTTAAAATAAATAACTCAGTGTCTTCATAATATGTATTCCATTTTTTATATTTCATATCTTTATTCATTAGATGACTTCAGAAGATGATACTTGGTCTCAAAGTTTGGTTACCATAACTCCAGAAGATGATGCAATGTTAAGAGAAATTTCGGATACTGCAACCGTGTCGGCATCACCGGACGTAAACTTAGTTCTCGATCCTGACGATATTGTGTATAGACGATCGTTGACAAATAGACAGTTTGTAGATTCTACAGAAGCAGATGAGGAGAGACCGGAACATTCAAGTGATGAAACAGATCAGAAACCCAAAGAAGATGCAAACACTCAGACGTATTTACAAGGAATACCAACGGTACATATTTCTGTCGAATATCGGGACGAAGCCTCGCAAACGATGTACATGAGCACACCATGCCCGCCTTTAAAGTATTTTAAGGATATCATGAGTATGTACTACTATTTTTTACTATAATTATTCAAGACACATTTTTCTCATCATTTTTAACGTTCTGAGATTATTATGAAAATAATAAGATCTATGTAAAGTAAATGAAAAGTGTTTTGTTAAATGAAAGATATTTTGATATTTGTCATGATCTTTTTGGACTTTTTAACCCTCTGTCGGTAACTAGGGCCATTAAATAAACCAAATTGAAACATCGCTATGCATAACAAGAATCCCTCAGGATTTCAGTCCAGCTTATTTATTGTGCTTACAAGTTATGCAGGATCTCAATCCAAAACATATATTTGTACGATCTATGTTACCGACAAAGGGTTAATAGTAGAACTGCTAACCAGTAAAATGTTGCTAAATATACTATACACAAATGATAATAACTAAAGTGATATCATATAATCAATAAAAATTAACATTAATTTTATTAAGAACAATTAAATACTTTCAGTAATTGCAGAAATAAAATACATTAAATTAGTTGTTTGGCTAATTTAATAGTTCTAACGTTCAATACAGCACTTTTTTTCCTTTGTTAAATCTCTAGAAATGATGAAACTTTTTAATTTTTTTTTAAATCAGGCATTATTATTCGACAATGCTAATTATTATGATAACTTTTTTTGAAATTCATTTTGTAATGTACATCTCTAGAAATGATAACACTTTTTTAATTTTTTTTGTTTAATTGGACACTGTTAGTCAATGTTAATTTTTTTGGAATTCATTTTGTAATACGGTTGTAGAAAGAAGTTTGATGCACGATTTTTATTATAAGTGCCTTGAGCGCCATTTTTAACATACGAACAGAAAATTTTACCATTTAATTTAAAAGAGTAAAAATAATTTACAGGCTTATTAAATACATATTTCTGCACATAAATGTAATTTTATATAATACAATATTTGTAATAATATTTATCTCATGTACAGTAGCAGATTTAGTTTTCAAAAGAGCCCGAATGGAGAGCAAATTTCTAATCCTCTATTAAAATAAGTCAAATATACACGACTATCCATCATGCATAGCTCTATAACTTTGACTTTATTGATGACTCCTTAGTAATATTTCTTCATATTATAGGTTAACTTTTATGACGAGCGAAATATATATTTTCTACTTAAATAGACAAACTGCGGGTGGCATATCAAATTATGTATAAAACATTCTGAAAATGTATAAAAAATTAATTTTTTCTTCTATTTGATAAAGTAGGGTACGCATTAGAATGATAAATAAAAGCTTAATATTTCAATGCTAATTTTCATCTCTTAAAAATTTCATGAGATCATTAACATGTCCTACCAGTTTAAGATTAAAAATATTATTCTGATCATAAAAGGATAAAATAAAATGGTTAACGTTTCCTAATTTTAATTATTAATACATATTTCACATGTGCAGCATCTATGAAGGAAAGCCCCATACCCGAATTGAAGAGGAGCAATGTAGCTATGACTGTCATCAGTATAGATCCTAAAACACCACAGGACATCGCAGTAGATCAACTGTCCAAAGACTTCACGGAACAGGAATTAGAGGATTTTGAATCGAAACTCAGCTCGAAAGAAGAAATAGAAACGGAAATCGCTGAAATTTTACGTTTCGTAATAGCACGTGCATTTTGGATAGATGATCCGACAAGTCAAACGCCAGCTGAAACAGCCGATGAAGCGACACAAACTTATATCAGATTTAATAATCGTATGAATATCTTCGTCATAAATAATGAAGTTCAAACTGATTTGAGTTGCGAACCAAAACAATCCAACACAATGCTCCTAACGGATTATTGGGAAACAAAGAATATGGTTTTAAGTTGTTTAGAAGATAGTATTACGAAAGGAATCGAAGTTAGGGTCGTGGCAGATGATATAATAAATGAAATTATTGATAAGAGTGCCGAAAGGATAAAATATCCCATGAAGGAACAGATTATACAAACCATAGCTAGCTATAAATTAGATGGAGAGAAAGAGGAGGATGTGTTAAGGAAACTAAGACTCGATGTAATCGTAGACCCTTTAGAAGCATCGATTATTGTCGTACCTTTGATGAGTGATTTATTGCAACTGGCTTGTGATGATGTATCCAAAAATGCCATTAAAGTTACTACAGTTGTATTAAATGGAATACTTCAAAGGACAATGACCATAATTATGAAACTTATAGAACTGGAGAAACAAGCAAAACGTTAGAATTAATAAATTTGATAACTTAAGTTCCTCTTACTATTTTGCAATGAAAAATCTTGAAAATTTTAAATATAGATTGAAATGTATTTTATCTAGATTATATAAAAGATTGAAAGTTTCATTAAATTGTAAAATGCTCAAAGTATAAGATTGAACTAATTATAAATATATAATTCACATAATATTAACAATATTTTTGTACTATTCTTTAGGTAAATCAATAGATCAAATATTGGCCAAAAGAAAGAAAAAAATCCTTGAATCACTGTCAAAGAGAGAAACAGAAACGATTTCTACACAGACAAGTATAGCTGGGATTTCTGAAGTCAAGAAGATTAAAAAATCCAGGGAAGTTCTCTGTTCAGTCTGTAGAAGACAATCAATGTGTCAATGGTGTTTGACTGACCACGAAACTGAAAGTATCCCAAGAGAGGAAACTAAAATACTTCGTACACAAGATATATTATTAGCGTATAAACCCTGTTACATCGTAACTAAAATGTCCAAAAAAGAAGAAAATCTTCAACCACCTTGTCCTCCGGTAGTAACCGTTAAAGCATCCCCAAAACTCCAAGTTTGTTCCTCGGTAGATTCAAGTAAAATATCTCGTACAGTTTGTATATATTTTCAGTCTGATAAAGAGATTGTACCTCGAGGTAAATATTTCTAATTAAAAATATTATGTATAAAATACATTTATATTCACATACTTATCATTTTTTAGAATCCTTTAATGAATGGTCTTATGTAACTGATGCTACAATAATGAAATCATGTTCAACTAAAGGTAAAATTTTTATAGTTTTATTTAGCTTATTATCATATAATTTATTTATGTCATTTTTGAATACTAAATATTTTATAAAAAATACTTATTATTTTGTATTTTTAATTGAGAAATATTAAATGTGTAATAATCAATTTTTTATTTTTTCAAGTTTTATTTTCTAAATATTATATAATTACTACCTTCTAATATTAATTATTTCTCACTGCCAAATGAGAAGCTTCCAGTATTAAGTGAATAAATGATTGAGTTTTTTAAAAATAAAATCTTGTTTTTATTTTGACTTGAAAGATTAGTATTAAATGGCGAATTATGTTTAAACTTATATAATATTTAACAACATTTATTATATTATTTCGATAAATTATTTATACTTTACAGAATCAATGAGTAGTTCAAGCCAAACAATTATAACTTCATTAGATCAACCAATTTGTCCAACTTCTGCTAGCTATCATAGTACATTAACTCCACAAGCAGCAAATGCCTTACAAATATTAAAAAATACATTTTGTAATCGAGAAATTTGTATTACTTCTTCAATGCCGACTTCAAAAAATTATTCTTTTACTAATAGTGAAGAAGCGTGTACTAAATCAACTTGCAATACATGTCTGAGTATAAATAACATAAATAATAAAATTAATGGGCAGAAAATCTATTGCACACAACAAATATGTAAAAGTTTTTCCAAGTTACATTTGCCTAATACAAATACTTGCAGCAACAAAACTTCTTCTCATACATCTATCAAATCACATGGAGATGGTTTTAAAATTATTCCCATATCTCTCTCTAAAGACACTTGTATCTAAGAATTACAACAATTAACATTAAAAATTAATATTTAATTATAATTAAATGTATTTACATTGCAAGCATTACTATATATTATTAAATGTTTATTTGACAGAAATAAATGCATATACATTATATTTTATATATTCATGAACCAAGCTATATACATCACAATGTAAGCGTAATATAGTACACTCAATAACTACATTATACCATATCATAAGCCTAATGTAAAAGTAATTATATAAATTATGTATAGTTATGTTTCATATATGATTTTTAAATTACACTGAAACACGTATAAAAAATATTTATGGTATTTTTCTCACATTGCATTTTATAAAGTATATATAAATAAAATATTATAAGAATATATTATTACTCTTGTTATATCTTTCTGGATAAGTCGACATACATAAATACTTCTTTATATTAGTATTAGTATTAGAAATTTCCATTTGTGGTCAATTATTTATCGTTTTATTTACAATTACATATTTTATATTTGTAGTTTTATAAGCAATATTCATAACAAACATGACACAAAAAATCATAAATTTATATTAATAAAATTTGTCTATTATGGCAACATATCTAAAATGAATGTATTGTTAATTATACTACTATGACTTACATCAAAATTTATTAAGTATACGTTATATAATTTAGCATGAAATGAAGAAATATTATATAGAGTTTTTAACAATTTTGAAATGTCCTATTAACAGATTCAATATTTGTAAATATTTCTGTATTTAAAATAATGTTATTCATGAAGTGATTAAAGTATGAAATTATTTCTATTTCATCAATTTATAAATAATGAAACAGAAATATAATATTAAACATTATCATGTTTATCAAAATACGGAATACAGTTATGCAACAATCATATAGTAATTATGGTATTGACTTGTATATTATTACTATACTTATAGAAGTATTAAAAATATTACAAATGAGATCTGATCATAAAAGCATATTTCAAATATAACATTACATCACTAGTACAAGTAATTTCTAATAAATATTAACAAATTAGATGATTCTTATTATTTTCAAGCAATAATTTTATTTCAATTTCACATCAATTGAAATAAGAATTCTATGGAAGTACAATATAAAATTAAAATGTTTTGAAATTACCTTTTAGTATATTGTACAAAAAATTGTAATATAAATAGTAATATTAAGTACATGATATTATATAAACTTTTGGCATCTGTATATGTAAATCAGATTTAAACTGAACAGCGTGTTAAAATTTGTTTTCACCACACATGACACAGGCATTTGTCTAATACAAATATACACGCCCCTAATGTGATGTAAAATCATCGCATAAGTAAAACAAGAATTTTAAAAAATGTTGAGAATAAGATAAAAATAAACTGATTAAAAGGAAGATCCAAAAATTGGCATATAAATATATATCCACCGTAAAAAATATAAGAAACAATATTGATGACTAATGAGTGTAAATAAATTGATTTCCGTGTTTCTAAAAAATTGTAATATTTATACTATTTATGAAATGATTTGATATATTAACACAATTCGTGTTATAATATTAAATAAATTAATAAAAGAGAATTTAACATTAATTTAAAATAAGATGTAATTTTTTAATTATAATGATGCTTTAGTTTCATCATCTTCTTCTTCTGGTGGTGGTTCTTTTGTAGTCACTGCAGTCATTTGTGTTTCTTCTTCAGAAAGACTTGCTATTTTATGCTGACTTAAATCATTCCATGGTTGAATTTCTTAACAACCAAAAGAGTATTGTTGCAGATGTAAATACTGCTGTTGAAATCCAGAACATAGTACGCCATTCTTCTACTCCATTCTGTAGAAAAAGGATAGTAAAGAAAATATGATATTTATATTAAATTAAAAAAAAATTGCAATTTTAAATGAATCCTAATATTTAATTTTATCCATACCCTTTCATTTGTTAAAGCACCAATAATTGGCGGAATAATAAATCCAGGAAAACTACCAAAAGTATTCATAATGCCATATAAAGAACCAGCAAAATTAGGTGCAAGATCTTGATGGTTTTGTAAACTGGTTTGACATGCAGCTCCATTGAAAGTTAATGCTACTATTAACATAACAATTGCAGTTACTGCATCACACCCAGCATAAGTCATTATAATCAAAGCTATTGCTGGACCGATATGTGCTATTGAAACAAGAAATGATTTTTTATTTGTTATGATTAAATAAAATGTGTTAACTTAATTTGTATTATAATCTACTTACAGAAAATCATAAATATTTTTCTAATCCATCCTAAAGTAAGAAAATTCTTCCTTCGAACATAATCACCAGCTGCAGCAAACAATACTCCAGCACCAAGCCTCGCTATGTAGGGTAATCCTGTAATTGATCCTCCCTAGATATAAATTGATAAATTTAAATTTAATTAACATAAAACCAATTTAAACAATATATGCATATTAATAAGACAGTACCGATTTCATATTAAAACCAAGAACTTCTAAAGTGTATTTTGGTCCGTTAGTAGCGATGAAATATATACCCCACATGTTTGCAAAATGAGCCCATAATAAAACTAAAAATGGTACTGAGGTAATAACATCTTTCACTGGTAATTTTATCTATAATTTTATTTTAATATATAATGTTATTAGTATTATATAAAAGAAATATTTCAGCATAATTTAATTTAAGGTTTTAAAGATTATACTTACTTTCTGTTTCGAGACGCTTGTACCTATTTGTTCCTTGATATAACTTCTTTCATTTTCTGTGATTCCTGGATGAAGATCAGGCGTATCATATATAAGAAGAACCCATAAAGCATAAAAAATCAGTATAAGTCCACTTGTAACATAATATGCTGCTTTCCAACCCAATTCACTGATTATCTGGCCACATAAAGCGAATGTTACTACAGTTCCAAAAGGCCCACCTAAGAGACATCATTTTATTTTATGTTTAATTTATTAATTTTGTACTTAGTGTTTATTTACCTTGCATAGTCCATACAAATATCCCCTTTTCACTAGGAGGAACCCATCTAGCAATCATTGCATGAAGGGCAGGATAAACAGCTCCCTGTAAATTTGATTTAATAATAAAAATATTTATTTATTATACTATAAAATTTATATAAATTGTAATTAATCAAATTATATAGTGTATATTTAAAATTTTATATACATTTTTATAAAACTATTTTATTTGGTGCAAAGTTTAATGAAAAAGAAAAAAACAATAATTTATAAAAAATAAATAATGTAGCAAATGACTTACTCCAAAGAAGCCCATCATAAAACGAAGTACAAACACTAAACTATAATGAACACCAGAAGCCCAAGGCATCATAAAGTTTAATACTGCAGGTATTAGTGTTGCAAATCTATATTAGAATGTTACACAAAAGATAGATAAAATATGTGTAAAGGAAAGACATATAAAATATAATGCAAAATAATGAAATACATATCATAAATGTATAATTGAAAATTAAACTTACGCTACTACTCTAGAACCTCCATATTTCTCAGCTAAGAGACCACCAGGTACACTTGATGGAAGAACTCCATAAAAATAGCCAGAAAGCAAAAGACCTTGTATATGTTGATTCCATTCATATCGTGTACCATACTACAGGGTGAAAATGTTATACTGATGTAAACAATGATAAATAAGAAACATTATAATACTTTTGTATAAAATATTAAATTATTATGTTTAATACTGCACAATGTACTTGTATTTAGAATATATAATATATTTTGTTTAAATTAAAATAATTGAGGAGTATATATATATTGCAGAAATTACATATACTGTCATTTATATGGTAATATATGATAACATAGTAACATACAGTGGTAAATAATTTTCAATCAAACAGAATAATATGAAATATCCAAAATACTGTTATGTGAGCAATTTTAATTAATTAATATACATAGTAATGATATGAGATAATAAATAATTACATAAAATTTGTTTGGAAAAGAATCAGGGAAATATTTTATCACAATGGTTTAAATTTCAATTAAAGATATTTACGAATTATTTAATATATTTAATATTACGATATTTATGACAAACTCAATAGAATACGAAAAAAATTAATTAACAAAAAGCTACAAAACAGAAACAATAAAATTAATGAAAAAAATTCTATAAACAAATTACGAAAATTGCATACATTACTAATACAATGTATCAAAACAGTTATACATGGGCATAAAGATGTAACTTCATATTTTAATTATATCCTAATATAATATTTATTAGCTAATATAAATTTTAAGTAAAACATCTTTTATTTTTTTTGTAAACATGTATTGTCAAATATATGTTCCTTCATGTAACAATTTAATTTTTCATTATTTTCTTTTTATTAATACCAAGAAATTATTTTTCATTTGTTTTGTTCATACCATACAAATTTCTCATTTTCACATGCTTTATATTTATATAATGGCATCTTGCAATTAAAAAACCTTAATATTTTTAATTAGTTTCGTATCATTATATTTGATTGACAACCTTTTACTAGCAATATTCACATAATATGCTCACTTTAAATATTTCCTAAATTATAGGATGTAACAAGACTATTATGTACGAAATCGCATAATTTCAAGGAAAGTGTTATGCAACAAAATTATTTTTCCTATTTAAAAATTCATTTTGATCTTACGAATAAAATATCATACCTTTGATACCAAAATTTGAAATAATTTTGGTATAAATATACAATGGAACCTTTAGTAACGGAAGAATTAATATTCAAATATTTTAATATTCGAATGTTCCATTCTGAACGGTTTATTATCAAAACTTTCCTATCTACATGTTTTATTATGGAAACAAACAGAAATACTTCATAAATTCTTGCTACAATGTAATATCTTTTCTATTATTGTAACACGAAATTGATACTGAAATGTGATATCGAAACAAATAGAGATATAGTTCATAAATTGTTCCTACAATTTAATATCTATTCTATCATCGTGATATGAAATTGATATTGTAAGATGTATCGAAGGATTGAAATAATGAAACTGAAGTAAAGTAATATGAGAGGTTATGAAGATGTGCTTGAAGCATTTACGATATTAGAAGAAGGATTTCAATAGTTAGAAAAACGAGACAGATTAAAAAATATAGTATTAAAAAATTTATATAATTTAATAGAAAAAAATGTGGAATTTATAAATATTGAAAGATAAATTTATATTATTATTTAATATATCTTACTTTTTGCAGTTATTATATTTATATTATACTATTAATATTTATTATTAATATAATAAATATAATAAAATTGTAAAAAGTTATTAGAAATATAATAAATATTATAACGTATAATAATATATAATAAATATTTATTATTTAATAATGGAAAAATAGGAATGTTCTATTTTTTGAAAATTCCCTTATCTGAACAGTTATGTCCCTCTATTAATTACTATATTAAACATTTCACTGTTTTATCATTTACTGGTTCGAAAAATAATTTACAATATAAAATTTTCGAAACCAGACCTCTAACCAGAAAATTCTATCCTTCTCCTTAATTTCCTTTTCGTACATGCATTTTGCAACCATATACGAGCTGTTCTCAAGTCAAAGTGATTAACTCCACTTTTCCAATGTTTTTCTTTAAACTTCATTTCGAAACCACTTTATTGGTGTTTAAAATTTTATGTATAAAATAAATGTCTACTTTTATTTTCTGGACTTAATCGATTTGGCAGATGAGAAATTTATATGTAGAGATGATATGACGTGAGTGGTAGTAATTATGACAGAAAGTGCTTGTAATTATCTCGTGAAAAGAGAACATAAGTTTAACATAACTTTTGGGTGCACGTGACTGAGCACCATTTAGCAATGGCTGCACAGAGTGAAAGAAATACAGGAATAGAAAAAGACAGCGTGCATGTTCAAGGATACACAGTTGGGAAAATATATGTGTAAGTGAGTTGAGTCAGTTAGGAAAAAGATGTGAGGGTCATTGATACAGAGTTATGTATGAAAGAATTAAAGAAATGTGGAAGTTGTTAGAGCACTATTATACTTTTAAATAAATATATGTATTTCTTGCATTGCATGTACATTTGTAAATAAATACATACATATACAGGGCGTCCCACGTAATATTAGTCACAATTTTTCGAGTACTGTGATAAACTGACAAAAAAATGTTTGAAACAAAAGTTGATCAGTTTTCAGTTGACTACAATGCAATAAAATGAAATTTCAAAAAATTCTGTTTTCGAAAATTTTCAAAGTTACTTTCGTTTTTTTAAATAACATTTTATATTTTTTACCTAATATTATTGTAACCTATATCTAGTCGAATTAAACGACCTAGCATACCATGACCTTCGTATGATCTTGAAGGCAAAGAAGAAAATTGCAACAAAGAATGACAATCAGCGTAAATAAGTGATAATTTAAACTCGTGTTTATTATTAAGACTCGAAATTACATTCAAGTCAGGAACCATTGGTAAATGTCGTATTACTAGAAATTTACCTAAGAACTTATCTACGAACTATCGACAATTCGCAACCAAGAAAAAATCTAAACTTGTGATAGCTTAGCTTAGCATTTTACAGACGGACTACGTAGTCTGAAGAACGTTGATTGAGCACTTATGGTCCTATTGCTTAGCTACTACGATTTCCAGATTTGTCACCACTTGATTTTTTTCTATGGAGTAAACTGCAGTCAACAGTTTTAATAATATTTTAATAATATTTAAATGTTCCATATTTTGCATTGCAACAGTATAAACTCTCGATTGCAGAATATCCCCTAGAAAAAAATCAAGTGATGATAAATCCAGGAATCATGGTGACCAAGCAATAGGACTATAAGTACTCAACCAATGTCCTCCAAACTACATAATATGTCTGTAAAATGTTAAGCTATGTTATTACGGGTTCACATTTTTTCTTTGTATGAACTGTCAACAGTTCGTAGATAAATTTTCAGATAAGTTTCTAGTAATACATTTACTCAAGGTTCCTGATTTGAATATAATATCGGGTCGTAATAATAAACACAAGTTATCACTCATTCATGTTCATTGTTATTTTTGGTTGCAATTTTCATTTCTTTGTCTTCAAGATCATGCGAAAATCATGGTATGCTAGGTCGTTGAATTCGTCTATATACAAGCTGCACTACTATTAAGTTAATAATACAAAATGCGATTTAAAAAAACGAAGGTGATTCTGTCAATTTTCGAAAAAAGAATTTTTTTACATTTTTTTTTTTTACTGCATTGTATAACTAACCGAAAACTGATTAACTTATGTTTAAAACTTTTTTTTGTCAGATTATCGCAAGCACTTGAAAAATTGTGACTAATGTTACGTGGGACATCCTGTATATACAGGATACCCTATTCGAAGATTCAGTCTCAATTATTTCCTAAACTATAGTTCGTTTCGAAAAATGTTTGGAATGAAACTTACTCTGTTTCAAGGAGGACATCATATAATGGTCATAAATTGTTGCCAGCTAGACGTGTTCTGAGAGTTCAAGGTGACCATGATTCTTTTTAATGAAACTGTGTATTTTTTTTAAATAATCGGTTAGTTCATTTCAAGGTGAATTTATTGATAATCTTATTTAGTCTTGAAGGATATATATGTATTTATGTAATATATATGTAAGGATATATATATGTATTTATTTATTATTAAGAATGCACATTGCATTTATCTCATCGATTAATATTACACGTACAGGGTGTACGAAAATTAATTCATTCACGAATTTACGTCTTTTAGCGTGATTCTACGTCTTCGAAACGATCAAGATTTGCAAAAATATGTAATGGCAAAATTATTTTGGAATATAATTTTCAGGGTAAATTTTTTTTCCTATTAATCATGTTTTATTGGTGATAAATTTTTTGTTTAAAGCATCATAAAAAAGGGTTGCAAATGAACCGTGCTCTCAAAAATTTAAAAGCTAATGTTTTGACATTATTATTGCTTTTATTGCGTCGAAATGCATCGAGCGTTCCCTCATTATTTGCCATATTAATCCTTTGCACTCGAGAGGCATCCTTTAGTCGCCATTTGATAAAAATTCGAAGATCGGTATTAATTATCATGTCAAATTTAAGATAATGTAACGATGTGTGAGGTATAATAATTATATGTGTCAATTATTATACTATTCCTTATTTACTACTCAAAAAAATATCATCAACTTTATAGCAGAAAATCTTCGAACTCGTACTCTTCTTTAGCTAAAACATAATTAATTAATAATTTTCCTGTCTTATGCGGTTTACTCGATGCATGTATCGAGTATGATATATATAATTAATAGAATTTAAGAATTTAGGTGGAACACTAAATTCAAAGCAAATCTCGATAAAATAATATAGAATTATGCTATAATAATTCGGACAATTTTCACACACCCTGTAGAATAAGAGACAAAAGTATTGCACACTCAACGATTGTCAGTATTTTTTAAGTAATTTCAAAACGGTACATTTCTGCAGAAAAGGAAGATCACATGATTATAATTCAAATTTTGATAGAAGTTTACTTTAGTGACCTTTCCAAAATTTGTTAACTAAAAATGAAAATTGTGGGTAATCTTTCTTTATATTATTAATTCAACATTATATATATGTGTGTAATTATATGTATATATTGCACTGATTCCAAAAAACGCTAAAAATTATAGCGTGTTATCATTTTGTTCCCTAGTATATATCCCCTATTTATATTCGCTTCATATAATTGTCGAATAAATTTTCTCAGTACAGATCAATCATAATTAATTTCTTTATTTTATTATATTTCACATTTCAGTTCATTTCTATATTTCAGTTTATTTGATAATTAATTGTCCTTCCCTTAAAATTATGCATTTTTGCATACAATAATTGAAGGTTCCATATCAAAAAACGACCCTAATCGATTATACTGATTTTTCAAAATAAGAAGAAAATACTCTATCATCTTGAATTTGTATAGAACTGATGAAATTTTCGTATATTTTATTATAATTTAGAAAATACATCCTTCTTTACAATAAAGATTCCACGATGGCGAGAATCTTGTTCCTAAATATTAGAATGTGTTATTATTTATGAAAATTCAAAAATTTTGACGTGTGTCGTTTCTTATGCGAACTTCAATTTTTCAAGCAGTTATCTTAGATATGAAATATGTAAATTATCCTATTTTATATTTTTCACATGCTCGTGCTACAAAAATGTTAGTATATGATTTATAAAAGGACTTACATCTTTAAGTGCGGTAGTTTTACGAGTAACGTTACTCATAACGGTGGAAGAACTACATTCTGGACCACTTACTCCATCTTTGCTAGTTGCATTTACCATAGCAACAATGGTAATAGACAAATTTGTACGGATCATGTACGAGAACATGCAAGCTAAGAACATCATCGATCCTAAAATTGCTCTCCTTGGTATCCTTTCTGAAATACATGTATGCAAATTTTCGTTTGATAAGGATTTAGAACATTTTATTTACAATTTACATGTTATATTGTTTATTGCAAATTTTATTTAAAATTTGTTAGATTTTAATACTAAATAAATTACTGTAAGACATAATAAAGCCTAGATTTATGATATGGGTATGCAAATAACCCTAGATGAATAATATTTATATCTTATTTAATAATATGTTATATTGTTTAATGTAAATTTTATTTAAAATTTGTTAGATTTTAAATAGTAAATAAATTACTGTGAGACATAATAAAGCCTAGATTTATTATATGGGCATGCAAATAACCCTAGATGAATAAAATTTATAATAATTTATTTACAATTTACATGTTATATTATTTATTGCAAATTTTATTTAAAATTTGTTAGATTTTAATACTAAATAAATTACTGTAAGATATAATAAAGTCTAGGTTTATGAAATGGACATACAAAGGACATCATCTTTATTTAATCCTTTAAACTCCTTAGTCAAATCACACGGATAGTTGTAGACACATTATTAATGTAACTAGCAGAAAAATTTATTCGAATTGATTCCTATCAACTAACTGTCTTCTAAAGTATATTTAAAATAAAATAATTGAAATAATATTAATTCTTGGTTTCCAGAAAGTTTGGCTGGGTACGTTTGGACTCATGCATTTTCTTTTATTTTATCTTCTTGAATACCTTTTTGTTCCTGTTTACTATTTTTCAATAATTATAAATGTTCAGTATATAAAAGATATTTGTTATCGATTTTAATAGCTTATACAAATTATATCACCTTCTTTTTTTTTAAATACATTTTTCAATACAAAAATGAATTTTTCAAGCATCACATGGAGTCACACGTGAAAACCAACGAAGAGATATCTTTTTAACACTAAACGTACCAGAACTCGCTTCACTTATGTTTCAAATTCTTTCCAATAATTGTTTCACTAACTGATCTGGTTGTTCAAGTGTTCACACCGAAACCAAACACACATATCAAATTTAGATAAATGAAGCTATAATTTGAGAAGTGTATCTGAGACCAGAACCAAGGTTCCAGTTGGAAAACTGCAGAAAAATACGTAAATTTCGTAAAGGGGGAATGATGGAAACATTACGATCGTTAAGTCTTTAGCATTCGAGGCCAAGTCTTTTAAAATGGGTGGGAGGGGGGGGGGGAGGGGGGGGGGTAAGACCGACCATCGCAATAGCACTTGCAATTCTTTGCGAAGAGGAACGGTAGCACTTATCTTAATTTTTACTCAATTTTTGTGACCGGTAGCTATAATCACTCGTCGTGTGTAGATGGCGTCTCTTGACCGGTAACTATAGTCAACCGTCGTGTATAGATGGCGTCCCGTGACCGGTAACTATAGTCACCCGTAGTAGCGAAAGGATTAAGGTATGCAAAGAATTTTTCTCGGTAAAAAATAAGTTAAGAGAAAAACGGAAAGCCAGAAATTAAACGATCTGATATAATGTGAGAGGAATCCAGCTTATCAATTCTCGAAGCTGGGTTGAGTAACGCAATGGGTTGTCATAGGGTCTATAAAAACCTTGCCGAAGGATTCGATGGCACGCACTTTTTTGACAGTCCACCGTGTGCACCACGCATCACAGAAGACCTAGAGCCTCCGTTTATTTTATATCATCAAGAAATATAAAATATAATCAGAATCAAAAGTTTCTTTTAATTTATTAACCCGATCTTACCATAATAAGAATTTACAGAAAGTCAGATGTGCGAAAGAAATAACAATAAATGTACGATTATAAAGTAAATTTTGAAAAGAGTCATTTGACCCCGCTTGATACATTTAATGTTAACTGTTGCGTCCCGAATACTGCAACTCGCACAGTGGGAGTTTCGCAGGGTTGTGTGGGCAACTTTCACCGCTACCCCCATTGTCTTCCGGCGGGAGAAAACTCTTCGTTAAAGTTCTAGGAAGGCCTTGTCGAGGACTAAGGAAACAGCCACAGATGGGGATGCTAGACGCCAAACTGGGACGTTTGTAAGGCTCGTTTACGCAGATGCGACAATGTTGCTGGGATGCGGCCTATTCTAAATTACCACTATGCCGTCCAGTGGCTCCACGTTGGTGTCATGCGAAAACTATCGGGCAAATACCGGTGACACCACGTTGGTATGCGTAAATGACGAATCAGTCCTACCGGTGCCAAACGAAAGAATCCCACAGTGTTAACACTTTTACCACTTGCGCTAGAAAGACGTGCCACGCACGTCGAGATGCTTTCGTTCCAAAATCACCAGCGACGTGTACACCACGTCGATAGGCATTTATCGCAGAAATAAAACTGACGTGGGCTGCACGTTGGCTAACAACCAGATCGTTCATTTCTCGGGCTACAGTTCTAGAGTGCACAGCGTCGCATAGTGTCATCGATATCTTGGAAATATTTCAGAATCGATATAGTATCTCGCGGCGCCAATGTGACACCTTACGGCGTATTATACTGTAGCATGGCACCGCAACCGTGATTTTATAGGTAGCGCAAGTGGTTAAGTGCTACGCCAGTCCCCAGGAACTGGCGCTAGACTCTTCCTTCGGGCCCGGCTAATCCTAAGGGAGCGGCCTAAACTAGGGCCAAAAGGTGCTAACTGTGGTGTTAAATTCTTCGCCATCTTTGGACCTAACGTTTGGGAATTCCTGTCATAATTCCTGTTAAATTCTTTTATTACTCAAAGAAGGTATATCTATCTTTGAGTGTTTCTCTAGGGCAACTGACCGACTCGTGAGAGAGTGTCAAGAGGGTACCATGTGTTACGTGAAAAATTGATAAAAGAATTTCTGTTTTAATAATAAAACAGGTTTATTTAATTAACATACACTAGATTCTTTTCAACTCTAACACGCAATCCTCTATTCTCGACTACATACCATCTACTATGTGCCTTGCACCTTTGCATCCCTATTTAAAGCCAGATCTATCTCTTTCTATACACACGCTTTCTCTCTCAATCATTCTACAGCCATTCCTACAAAAGGATTTGCCGCTGTCATTTGTTTTTTTCCGCGCCAAACACTCGAGTCGAACCCGATCTTATATACACCGTTGTCATCACCTGACGTTAACGTGGAGCAATCCTTATCTACTCCTTACACCATGGTGCAGTTCGCCTAAACTCCTAATTCTTATCTAATATTTATATAAACATTCGTTCTCGGAATTTATTCGCACCTTATATCCTA
Source organism: Eufriesea mexicana (assembly GCF_001483705.2). NCBI lineage: Eukaryota > Metazoa > Arthropoda > Insecta > Hymenoptera > Apidae > Eufriesea > Eufriesea mexicana. Next base: position 266,748 of record NW_016908500.1, on the reverse strand, counting down.
GGTTGACTTTTGTATAGAACTAAACTTGCCTTCTCAACACACAGGATTATCATTTCTGCAGTAGATCTTTCTAGATCTCTATCCGAAAATAGAGTCGATATGTACTTAACAAGTTCACCTGTTGTACACAATGGTTACTGGATATCGCGATGTGTTTATAAAGAGAGCAGACAGTTGATGGTCTTATGTTGATGCACACGTAGTCGCAGTATGCATATACATATACAGGGTGTCGAATTTTAATCGATAAATGCGAATTACCCGTAAGCTATTCGTTGAATGGAAAAATGTTTCAAATAAGAAACAAATGGTTCCTACTGTAATTGTTTTTACTGTAAGTGAACCCGTGTAGATCATATGAAGGTAAACTTTGGTTTTGTAAATGGGAATATATACTTTTTAATGCACCATTCGATTCAGCTCGCCACTCCTCATAAAACAGTGTTATTCACTCGTATGCAAATCTAGCAGTGTAGGAGATACTTCAATATATAGATACAGATACACGGTAGATTTTCTTCTCATACAAGCTAGTAAAATATTCATTTAACACTAAATTTACGCTAATACAGCATTTCACATTTTTACTTCAAACAACAAGAAAATAAAAAAAGAAGAAAAGAAATCTTTTTTTACCTTGCAAAGTAATCTACATCCTTAGATATCAAAAGCATCGAAAAACGTAAAAAAAATCGATTTTTTTAAGGTTCTGGCCCAGTATATGTTTTGCAAAATAAAGACATTGGTCTCGTTATTTTACTGTAATAATAAATTGTTACAGTTTAACAAAAAGGCATCTTTATACGAAATATGCTGAATATATTTTGGACTGACATGCATAGGAAAGATATTACTGGTTCAGAAGGTTGATAATACTGAAAGTATGAATATCATTTTCTAATTAGATAATTACTGTGGGTTGCAGAAGAATAAGTACCTACTTGCAGTGTATGCACTTGTATGCAAATATAAATGCAAATGCGTATGTGCAATATACAAATGCAACCTTCGAAGTATCAGCCAGAAATTACTGATTCATGGGCACTCTCAAAATGAAGGTGATAACGCATACAGCATAATTTACAAACAGTTGAAGAGATATTTCGGAGCATCTCTCATTTATACATATACAGGGTGTCCCCAAAAAACGTATACACACTTTAATACCTTATTCTTTTTAATTTATTTTGTCTGTAATATGTAGTCCATCTAAATATATACTATTTTTACAATCACGCAAAGTGTGTATAGATTTTTTTTGGACACCCTGTATATATATATATATGTGTGGGGGGAAGGGCGTGTGTGCTTGTCTTATTTAAATTGACACAATAAAATGTCTCATTAGATGATTCATCAGATGATCAATCATCTGATTATACAATCAGCTAAACCAGGAGAAATTGTAATAAAATTCCATGATTTTGAGGAAGAATTGACATAATATTAATTTTCTGAGATATCGACGTTTTTAAGGACATTTCAATGTCAATTTTTGTCTTCAGCAAAAATCTATATTTTTCATTTCAAAATATTATTTTACATAAAGATACTTTGGTCTGAATTATTTTTACTATAGGTCCAATACTTCTTAGGATATTTATAGAAGCAACAATAAACTTACTGATTTTTCGATCATTTTTAAATTCAATTTTACCAATTTGAAAGAAAAAAACAATTACAAGAAACGAAAGTTATTCATTTTCTTTTTCTAAAATCTTAAGAACTTTTTTATTCGACACAAATGTTATAACTAAAAAGAAAAATAGATTTTCTAAAGGAAAAATTATATTACGAATGAAGAAACAGGACATTTGAACATGTTTTATGACCATTATTTTCTTTCTATTTATAAACTCAATTAACAGTACAATGCTTAACCATGTTTAAAATTATCGTTAGTCTCTGTGTACTTCTCCTGGTTATGTCTCTTTTAATATTAAATAATTATTTGTGCGTGTGCGCGCGCGCGCGTAATAATTACTGAAGATAATCTCATTTATGTATGTTACAGTAAATATGAAAGTGGTTCAAGTCAAAGATCTGAAAGAATTGATTTTATCACTTACTATGTATTGTATTTATTCACATTATAGTAAAATAGCACTATTTCTAGAAAAATAGTGAAAAATTGAGTTATTTTTAATTTTGTTATAATTGGCACCTGACATATCTCATTAATTACAGTTTATCTACATAAATATATTTAGTTTGCTTCATACTTTTTTGCTAACTTATTTACTATTAAATACATATTTGTGTTCAAAATCTTGTTTTTCAATATTGTTGTATATTTATTTTCGTTTTTTATAACGCGACTAAGATCAACTTCATGATAAGCCAGTTTAATAAATCCTTATGACTGGTTTTCCTTGAAGTTTTCCAAATATGGTACTGCTGTATGTATTTTACTTCCTTAAGGCAAACCTTCAAAGCCTTTCCTGGATCAAGGTTAATTTCCCCATGAGCACCAATGTATTCGAGATATGAATAAATTAATAATTTATTTCCTTTATTAGTTTCCTCAATTTGGCATATTTTTTTTTCTAAAATAAATCTAACAAATCACTTTTAAAATAATTCCTGACCTAAATATTAATTAATTATTAATTTTTGTTATAGACTAGTTAAGTGTACAATTATTAACAGTAGAACTAAAAAGATTGATGTTAGATTCTTTTTGTTTCTAACTACTGAAAATGTACACCTGTTTTTGATAAAATTAATGTTGCTTCTATTAAGATAGAAATGTAATTATATATGTATTTCTATTTATTCTCATAAGAACATTTTAATTATTTTTAACAATATATGTTTATATTTAAATGCACATTTCAAATCGATGGTTTTGTCATTTTTAAACGTTTAAGATATCGTTAGAAATAATATTTGCAAGCATATCATAATTCTCTCACTAATTTCTTAAACTTGTTTTCTACTTTCTTTTTTATTTTATTTTCAACAAAGACTTTTTTGTTTTCTTCCTTCTCTATTTTCTATTTTCTAAGAAACAATTTACATAAAAGTGCCTCAGTAATTGTTCAAAAATTTGTTTAAAGTAGTTTCAAGTTCATTATCATAATTTTTTTATTTTTAAATTATATATTCAGATTCAGATGTATCCGTGATCCATGATCCATAGTGTCATAATATTGAATACGAATGGCTTTGAGTTCAGAAATTTTTGAGAATGATTGTGAATAATAAAATACTTACAACAAGAAGATTACTTTAATATAATAATAATTTTTAATATAATTAAAATAAGTGGAAATAATTGTCAATACTTATTACAATAAATTTTCCCTTTACTAAACTTTTTTCTGTAGTTATTTCGTTATTCGTATGGATTAGAAAAAATTTCTAAATTTTCCATACTCAAGATCACGCGAAGAGCATAGTATTATATTCACTGTATTCCTCTTGATCTCAGCTATTTCAATCATCGTAAATATATGTAGCATTTTTATCCTTGAATACTTAATTTCTTAATCATTTCTGCACATCACTAATAGAGATATTACTCTTGATAACAAAGTTTCTGAGGTGCATTACTCATCAATTCTTGAGAAATTATTATATACGTTTAATATTATCTTAAAAATGTTATCTTATTTTTATCTTACATATTAATTTGAAATTTAGCAGACAATAAATCAGGAAAGATATCACTGCATTTAATCACGTATCAAATTAATTAATTAAACTAATTAAACTATCAAATTGTAGAGATTACTACAATAGAAAACAATGTAATTTACTTTATATTTTTCTTATCATTTATATTTTCATTCTATAATATTTATTATTGTATTTATATTCACATTATTACAATTATATTATTATTATGCATATTAATATGGTATGAGGCTTTATATGCTTTCCCTGAATTCCACTTTATCCGCGTAATTTAAATACAGTAATACCATTTAAATGAAAGCATGTTTAATGTAAACATGACAAAATTATTTTCATCGGAAGAACCTCAGCTTCGAATCATTAAAATAAACTTATAAAGTAGAAAATGTGAATATTTTGTTATTCTTTGGTTATTTAATACTAATTCATCACTACTTAGGAATTACAGATAATTATTATTTTCGTTTCACAGAAACGATTCCGGAAATGTTGGGAATAATTTTGCAGTCATTAAATGGGTAGACGTGCGATAGTTAAGTGGACAGCACTATTATCGATGAAAACATTTTGTTAAAAATTCGTAACATAAGAATGCTAGGTATTCCACTGAGCAATGAAACTAATTTTAATATAATACTTTGAATCGGTAGAAAAATGTGTCAGAAAAAATAATTTTAATTGGAAACTTCATATAAATCTAATAAATTTTAAATAAATTGAATTTTCTAAGATACCAATAAATATCTAAAATATGGAAAGACAGCTTAATAAATGTGTTATGTAATTTATATTTATTTATTTATTATTTAGTTTTATAATGGAATTACAGAGATTTCAGTGAATATTATTAATAAAGGAAATTATTCCTTATTAAGATAAGTTAAAAATCTCTGAAAGTTACAAATTTCTTAAAAATATTTTTCGCGAATTTTATTTGCAACAGATTAATTTTATTTGTGACGACAGACAAGTGTGCGATTAAGTTCATAAATCAGTATATTTATATTTATTTAAGAAGATCGAAAAATAAAATTGAAAGAAAACAGAACGATGAAAATACAGAGTAATAGCTTACATTATTTTTTAATTTGTATATAATTTTAAAAATTAGTTATGCAAATTAATAGTCCCTTCTCTTTTATAAATTTCCTATAAACGTTACTTTATTATAATAAATATTAAAAGAAGGATGAAAGTCTTGCTTTTATTTACATTTATTCATTACAACATCGAAGATTTCCATTCTTTTAAACACTGAAGATAAAAAGAATGAACACGATCAGAATGAAACGTAGCTTTTCACAAGTTTTTATCTTTCAGATATGAGTTTTAACGAATTTTAGAGGTCAAAATCAAATTTCAGTACGTAGAATTGAGTACGTAATATTTAAGATTATTATACATACATGATATAGTACACGCATGATATTATTTTTTCTTTCGCATATAGGACAGAATAGTTGATACAAATATTACTTAAATATTTAAAATTTTTGTAAAACTATTACCTTAAAATTTAAAGGAAAATATGAAACGAAAATAGATGAGCAAACCATAAGACACTATTTAATAGCACACACATACAATCATCTTTTCTATTGCAAATGATATACAACAGTACAAGCATGAAATTATTTTTTCTTTCGTATATACGACAGAATAGTTGATACGAATATTACTTTAGTATTTAAAATTTTTGTGAAACTATTACCTTAAAATTTAAAGGAAATTCTTTTAAAGAAAAATATGAAACGAAAATAGGTGATCAAACTATAAGACACTATTTCATAATTTCATTATTACCTATACTTGTACACGGAATAGCACACACGTACAAATCATCTTTTCTATTGCAAATGATATACAATAGTACAAGCATGAAATTATTTTTTCTTTCGCATATACGACAGAATAGTTGATACGAATATTACTTTAATATTTAAAATTATTGTGAAACTATTACCTTAAAATTTCATATTTTTTTAAAGGAAAATATGAAACGAAAATAGATTTCATAATTTCATAATTTCATTATTTCCTTGTACGTGGTATAGCACTCACGTGCAATCATTTTTTCTATTGCAAAATAGTTGGTACAAATGTTATTCGAGTATTTGGAATTTTTATGTGATTGTTATTTACAAAAGTATGTAACATGCATTTAAAATAAAAGCAGCCATTAAAATACTGTTTTATCAATATCATTAAATTTAAAAAGGAAATTGTATAAAAATATATCCAGATATTTTTCTTGTTTTCTTACTTCATTAACAAAATTTCTAAAATTAATTTCGTCACTAATTAGACAAACCTCAGACTGATCATCAGACAAGTTTGAAAATTTGTTAGATTACTTCAAAATTTTGTATGCAGGATAACAATACGATTTCGAGAGAAAGGACTGCGCAGTCAACGAGTCCGCAAATGCCTTTGTAAAAGAAAATGCAGAGAACAGAAACGAACGAGTTAACACATCGGTCAATGCATGTATTGTTTGGAATTCAGTAACAGTACTTGCAATTCTGCATTCTGTTGGCATTCAAACGCATACTTGCCAACAACTGTGAACAATTAGAGTTGGTATCTAGAAAGGAAACCTTTACCGAATCATTTTTATAGAATTTTATATAACTCTGACCTCAGACCATACTTCAAAAGACATTTGAAAACATCAAGAATTATTCTTCTGAAAATTATTATACTTTGCCTCGAGTAATTGTGAAACAGAATCTATAGATATCTATGCATTAATCACGTCGAAACAAATCTTGGATATTCTGAAAATATGAAATATTCATATATGCATAATAATTGTTATTTCTGCAGATATAAACGTATATTACGTCATGCAGGAAGTTGCGAACAAGATGTTCCTGTTTTTTCTAAAACAGATCTAAATAGATGCAGTAATAAATGTGTTTACCATAGACCTTTCAAGAAATTTTCAATTTTCGTTGTTCTACGATTATTCATTAGATTTATTTAAGAAACAGTCTATTTTTTAATTAATACAAATATTTCGTTAAGTGTCTCACGCGAAGAAAGTAAATTAATATATTTGTAATTAAAGATTTATTTGTTATTTGTTGTAATCATTTATTTTGTTTAATGTCTTATTTTGAATAAAAATAATTGATTTCGAATGTTTATAATATTACTGTTTCTTATTAACAATATTACTACGATTATTATTATACTTGTTGGTCAATATTTATTCTGAATGTTATTTAAGAAACAAATTTTCAATTAAAGAGCAAGTCTTATTTCTTTAATCAATCCTTTAATTCATTATCCAAGTAGGCAAATAAAGAATATAATATCAATTAGAAAGTATTACTTATCAATTAATAATTGAAGTTCTTCAAAGTAATTATTTTGAAATTATTATTTGAAATAAATTTCACTCAAGTCTGATTTATCGTTATTATTTTGTAATATTGAGATTAAAATATCTCCTAAACTGTGATATTTCGACATAAATAAATTAATCTCATTTTAAGAATCTTTTAAGAAAATTAGACGCTCTATATAATGAACTATACAAGGTAGAAGAAAAAATTTGTCTATATAGAATAATTTTATTATCATATGTAATAATATTATTATGACTAATATATCATAATTATATTAATTATTATATGTAATAATATAAAAATGCATTATATGCAAAATTAACGAAATAAAGGATGATATGGTACAATATAAATACTTCTTGCATGAATGAAAACGCACAATAGATCTCAAGGTCATCTTTCTATTTTTTACTTTAATAAAATGTTACAATTCCTGTATCATTATGTTTCAGAAAAACTTAATTGTCACGACACTGTTCGTAAACGTGGAATAATATAATACGTGACACGAGGGCCAATGAATTATAGCATTTGTCAGAATAAATTCAGTGAGAACAAATCGATTCTGTGATTCTGTAGTTCTTCTTCTTTCTCACGTTAAGTAACCTTTTATGGTAGTAATTTAAAATTGTTGCATCGGCGACAATTTCACGGTAATAAAAAGAATTTTAGCATTTCGTGTAAAAGATAAAAATAACCTTGAACCATGTTCCACTTTTTAGCACACACAGAAAACATTCATATAACACTATGTTCGCCTCTATTCCGTGCATGTTTTATATACATCTTTTTATACTGTTTCGCATAACGAAAACATTTCAAGTGGGCTAAATTTATGCTCCACCTGGTATACAGGGTAATACATCATCGTGTAAAATATCTCGTCATTTATTGGTTTTATAAAAAGAAGTTTGAACGGATTTCGTTATACTTAATTCTCTTATGTCTGCTTCTTTGAAATCTCAGAGTGACCTTGAATTTTTCAATTATTATCTTTTAATAATCAATCAATCAATAAGAAGTAAATTCAACGACTTTTAAGAAGGTAACCTTCAATTGACCTTCGACCTCCAAATCAAATCCTCCAATCAAACCTCCAGATCAATAATTGTTAAGTATAATGTTCGAGCATTTTCCAGGCTCTCGTTATGTTGCCAAGCCATCATTATGTTAATTTTTTCAGTATTTGTATATCGTATTCTCTCATCCTATTTTACTTTATAATATAGATTTGGAAATATTACAATAACGAATTACTATGATATGAAGCAAATTTCATGTTTAGGTTACAAATATGCATCATTGTACCTACTACAAACCACTCGCAATCAGGAGATCACATACAGACTGGGCCAGAGACAATTTGAGGAGTACTTTGAAGGAAAGTACTCCTCAATGCCAAATCTGCCAAAATTATATTCTGAGTTATTCAAAATTGAAATATTTTCTTAGCCGTAAAAAATTTTACGTCTAGTGAACATCTAATGATACAGCATTTAATTTTTTATATAATTTATGAACAATTTAATAGGTACTGCAACGAAAAAGTAAATATAGTAGTGAGAGTACTTTAGTACACTGGTATCATTTCCAAAAATTAGCACGATCGCTGTTCAGTTGCAAAGAAAGACCCTAATCACGGAACATGACATATTTTTTAAATGTCTGCTAAATATTCTCCGAGAAATATTCACCAGTTCAGAGCAAACTGCGGTTGTTTTTGCAGAGTAAACGTGAAAATTGATAACACGTGTGACACTGACTTTTCAATACAAATTGGTATGACAGGCGTATGTGCCGTTGGTAGGGAATTTGTTAATAAGGTAAGAATACTCTGTGTATTTGCAAAGATCGATGTAATATATGCTGCAGTCCATCAATTGTATCACGAGGCTTACTCGACACATGCATCGAGTAGGATACGTGTAACAACTGAAATTTAAACGTAACAATTCCAGTTCCGATATGGACTCTCTTGGGATTATGGGTAAAAGAAATAGTTATGTTACATTATAATGTTCTTTATTTTTCTCTCAAGGAAGGTATATCTATTCTCGTCCGAGAGTCAAATCTAGAGTGAAGAAAAAAGGGTATGCAATCGCAGCTCGACCTGGTTCCCTAATTCTTATCTAACGTGTGAAATAAACGTGAACCTCTTCGGTGCATAGTTTAACACGTTGGCTGCCGTGGCACCGGTGACCAGCACTCGACTTGACTACAGCGCCATGGGGGCCACCGGTGACCGGAGACGCGACCAATAGTTAAAATACATAATTAGGGTAAACATCGATACTTATAAATTTCGAAATAATACCATTGTTTCCGTAATGCTTTGAAGAAATTAATGCCACGAAAAATGCATAAAACAAGTTTATACAACTAAACTTATCTGCTGTAAATAATATTTCAACATAATTTGCATCGCATAATGAAAAATTCATGTTGGCGCCTTGGGCAAGTCACGTAAAATTCGCGCGGCAGCCAACGTGTTAAAGATACATCTATTTCTCCCGAGAGATTAATTTTTGTATATTCGATACGTTAAGACGTATCTTATTTTCAACAGACTCGATACATGTATCGAGTCGTTCAATGTCACTTTGAGGTCACATTATAAATCGTTAAATTCGTCTTTTAATTGGTTGTAGTACAGCTTTATACAGCTTATAAAGCGGACTAACTTTATAAAAATGTTAAGAAAGCCAAGACTACCTTGATATCTCATAAAAAGCATAAATAAAATAATTAACACTAAACCTACTACGACCGATTATTTGACCGGTCAAATTAATGATCAGTCATGATGGATGAACCAGGCAACATGTAATTCTCAGAAGCAACGGAATGAGAAGTGAGATAAATATTGAGAGATTAATTATAATATGTCACATGGATTGTGATATAGTTGTGATAAGTGACGGAATTTTAAATCGCAATTTAAAAATTAGCGATTTAGGGTACATTAAATGTTCAATGTTAAATTATAAACATAAAAAATATAATGAAATTTATCAAAATTCGTTTGATAAAATGAATAGATAACGAAATATTTTAGATAATGGTCTTTATTGAATCTCCCTGCGTAGTATTGTCATCATCGTCATCATAGCGAGTATTATTATATCGTCATTGTCAAAGAATTTTTGATTACGAATGATATAATAATGTAATAAATATGAATAATATTAAATCAATAATTTATTAACCTATAGTTGATAATTCACTGAATTTTGAAAAATTATCGAAAGTTAAAGTTTAGTATCAAAGTACGAAAAATGAATCATAATAATTTTAAATGTATAAAAAATGATGTCAACATAAATTTATACGTATGTATTAAACCTTTCCCGTATTTTGACGAGTCTGACTCGTGATGAAGATTTTGGGCCAAACATGAATATCACGAGCCAGACTCGTGAACTGAAAGTCGGTCCAAACATGAATATCACGTGCCAGACTCGTGAAAACAGAACATATTTCTAAATACAGTTTTAAAACTGTCATCTATTATAAAATACAATACATTTACAATATTTATAAAAGGAAAAAGGATTAGAGTTTACTTCCATAACAGTAGTATCGCGTAAAACTGACTATGTCACACGTATTTACATTTCGGCTCGTATTGCGACTGTTTTCGAGCATCAATGTGGTCTCTTTACCGCGCGTTGACGCCTACCATTTGAGCCTGGATTTCATCGAGCTAAATGGCACGGGAAGGGGTTAAGAAAACAATTATCAATCGTGATAGTCTCTGTGCTTAGTTGCTGTGCCTTCTCACTTAATGAACGTGTATTTATCCCCACCAATTCCTCGAATTGAGTCTACAGAGCAAGCATTCATGTTATCTTTAACTCGTGATCAACGATATCTTTGGTAATGATTCAATAATATAAAAAAAAGAAAAAAAAAAGAATCGTTATATTTCTCCTTTTTCATTCCGAAAATTTATTTAGAATATTTTTATTCGGTGCCAACTATTATTTTTTACAAGTACTTTGATAAAAAAAAAATACTATTTGATATTAAATTTATGAATTTACTCGTAAAAATCAAAATAGATCGAATTAATAAACTTTTCAGAAAGTAAAATTATGCAATACGATTCATTTTCAAAAACACGTTACAAATAAAACTGTTATTTGTTAAAATCATATTAATTATTTCTTGTAGAAAATTCATGATTTTTTTTTGTCATAAATTTTACAAATTATATTTACAATCACTATACAGTGATGAAGCATAATAGGTATTGTTTAACACAAGATAATCTGCATGAAAAATGCAACAAATAAAATAATGTTTGTATTATAGGTTCAATATAGTAAATATACATTGTCTTTTTGTTTTAGTGGCTAAATAACATAAAATTCATTATGCATTAAATTAATGGAATTTCATTAAGATTAGATTAGATTATCCCATAATCATCACTGATTTTATTATCGTTGACATAAAGCGGAAATGTAACTTTAATAACGTCATTTCATTTTGTCATATAATCATGCAAGATTGATTGATATACTTATCATTATTAACACGCTATCAAATTGTGAAAATTATATTTATTAATTAAAAAATTTGTTTTAAATTTATTGTAATTTTAAAAAATTTATTATATTATATTTATTAATATTAATTATTCCATTTCAATGTTTTCAATTAGTCCAATTAATCAACACCTTAATTATTAGCATTAAATATTATAAAACATAATTTATTGTAATTTTAAAAAATTTATTATATTATATTTATTAATATTAATTATCCCAATTCAATGTTTTCAGTTAGTCCAATTAATCAACACCCTAATTATTAGAATTAAATATTATAAAACATAATCCTGATTTTACTGCAAATAATTTTCGAGATCTATGTAAATATAAGTTTTTCTAGAAAAGAGAAATTTCCAACTATCTGATGGACTAAAAATGTTCAAGGTATTTCTCTGACATGATGCAACTGATTTTAAGAAGTAACTATGCAACAAGGAAAGTTCCTCATCAAGGACACTCACTGCACAATTCTCGTATATCACAAGCACAAATATGCGTTTATTCATACCACATAACAACTAAATTCGTGCTTCAAATTTTCACAATAAATATAAGGTGTATGTGATAAGAATAGATAACTCATACACAAGTATAAATAAATCCTATTACATCTTTCCAATAAATTTTTCATAATATTAAAAAGAAAGTACATTAATTATTTAATAATAATTTAATTTTAAAAGGCTCATCTTGGTTAATTTCATACTGTAGATTTTAATTTAATTCAAATAATTATTATAAACTGTAATAATTATATATTAATAATATTTCTATTAATATTAATTTAATATTACATTATTACAATTTACATTTAATATTTTAATTTATTTTTGAATTATTAATTTATTCAATATTGCCTATATCTTTTCATTTATTATTAAATGATTAATAAAAAATAGAATATTTATTAAGCAAAATTAATATAATATAATTTAACTTGATACTATATTTATCAACAAATAAATTAAATTTTAATTTTATGGATATTTCAACACTTTGAAAATTAAAAATCAATGTTTGTAGCTTTGAGCAACTTTGTTTAACAGGACGGAGTTACAATATTTATATTTTGACGTGGTACCGTGCAACACAGTGTTTACTTTGCAATAAAGGCAATATTTGAAACGTATGCATAGTATCTAGTATTCAATGAATATATTCCATCGTAAGCATGTTAGTTAATTTATAAAATCTTTACGGTAAAACAATAACAAAAATAATATTCAATTAAAGATTAAACTCAGTTTAACATATTTAATTAAATAAATACTAATATCCATTTTAATATATAAAATTGTGAGTAAGGTTGAATGAATGACACTCATTATGCAATCTATGATATAAATATAATATGCACGAGTGTGGATTCACATTCTAGTGTGAATGAAGTTTGAAAAAATATATAGAAGAATATCCCAGAATGATTATTAAAGATTGAACACCGAAATGTGATCGTCATTAAGAGTGAGTGAGAGAGAAGAAACTTTTGGAAAGAGTGTATTTATCATTTCAAATACTTTATTATTTATTGCGTTCATTATTTAAATATTTTTACTTAAATATACTTTGTGTGTTACTCGTGGGAGAAAGTGTAAGACATTATTGTCCATTCTACTCACAAAAGTAATACATTAATACGTGCACACAACATTTTCACAACATTGAAAACTTAAAAAGAAAGAAAAAATAAAGATTTTTAAAATGTTCCTTGCGTTATATTGGTTTTTTGAAAGTAAACAATTTTGTATGAAGCATCTTTATATCATTTTCGTATAGAACACCATGTATGATGATATTAATAACTTCTATATTCTATATATACACTGTATTTCACTTATCCTTGCCCGCCTACATTTTATCTATTCTGGCAACGCAAAGAAGTCTTGTGAAGGAAAAATGTTTGATTTTCTATAAGAAATATTGTAGTAAGCAATTTTGAAATCATCTCAAAATCATTTCTATTTTGATCTTCAACTATTTTATTTTCACATTATAGTAGTGTAGAACAAGTTAAATGTTATTCAACCTTCAATGACTTTGAACAATAAAAGTCAGTTTCAAATAGAAATACGAACAATAAAATTTATACAATTGTGCAAGTATGTATCTATCTGAGTTTCAAAAATATCGAGGATAACTTTTATTTCTTACACGAATTACAAACATTTTGAATGGAAAAATGTTTTCTTTCCTGATTTATTGTTTTTTAACGTTTTATTATAGTTTTAGTAACGTTTTTCAGTAGTTTAGTACGTTTATTTTAATTTAAATCGATCTAATCAAATGCAGATCTTTGTTATAAATTTCTAACAGTGTGATTGCAGAAGCTTTTCATGAATTTCTCGGTTAACAGGTTAAATAATGTAACTTATCGTGTGTTATCTATTTAACATCAAAAACATACAAGAGATAATTCGATGCACATTTATCACTATCAATTTGTCAAATGCGCAAAATAATTTTGTTTATTTACTGCGAAAAGATATATAAACGATAATCGAGAAAGTTTATATATGTATTTTTAACCATGTAAATGTTGTGGCTACTTTGTCATCGTATAAATAATTTTTGTTATTCAAATGAAGTGGAAGATTACCAAGATAAATGAAAGATTACGTGATTACATTTGTCTCCTACAACAGTATAATAAATAGAAACATGTTACCGTTCTTAATAAATTTCGGATATTTCGAGCATTCAATAAAAAAGAAAATTTTGAAAATAAAATACTTTATTGCAATGTTACTTCACGCAAGACCAAACAAATTCTTCGTTATTTATTTTTCTCTGTTACTAAAAATATAAAAAATACTAAGGTCGAGATAAATAACACACGTAGCAGTAATATTATTATCAATGTATTAAAACATCGTACTAACCTAGAGCATTCGATTCAAATTTTAATTATGTATAATTAATGATTAATTTTAAATCGATATATTATGTTTCTAAACACGGTTTATTAGTCTACAGTAAATAAATAATACATAATACTAAATAAATTTTATTTTAATATATTTATTATATTAAAATATAAAATAAAATTTAATATAATATTATTATATAATTTTATTATTATATATTATTATTATTATTATTATTATTATTATTATTATTATTATTAGAAATATCATCATATCATTTATTATATAATATATTTATTTTTGTTCAATAAATTTTAACTCTTTTTCTTTTTTGCAATGTACACTGTGTGATTCTTGTAGAATCATTCGTCCCAAACACGAATTCGTAAGTAGAATTACTGTATCACCCTCAGTTTTCGAAAAAATCGAATTTCTGGCAAAACTGCCGATTTTTAAAAAAACGAAGTATTACGTAAAAACTAAAAAAGTTAAAAATCTCTAATTAGTCTCAGATGACACAAAAGAGATCCCTGAATACATCAGTATCTATGATTATAATATTTTGCAATATTAAATCATTATGAATAGCCATAGAATTTCAAAAAGGCATCGACGAACGACGAGCTTCTACGTACCATTTTTACATATTTACAAAATGTTATTTATCCAATATGAATTTTCTATATAGTACCGGATTCTGTTGACATTTCTGAAGAAGAAACCGTCCAACAGAAATGTCAAGGCGATTTTTTAATTCTCAAAGAGCGGTCATCGCTCCATTGTTTTGCGTAAGCAGTGCCGTAGCTATTACAGGTGGTTTTGGACGTGTATTGCACATTCACGTTTACACGTATAATTAATATACGCGTGTTTACATCCATGTAATTCGTAATACACGTGTATACGTGTACTCCAGTACACGTATCATTATTACATGCATTATCTGAGCATATATTAACTATTTGTAATGGAGCGATGACCGCTTGGTGGCAATGGCGTTTCTAATAGATATTTGTTGATCTGTGGGAATTAAAACACGTTTCAACAATTCTACTAGATGGTTTCTTCTTCAGAAACATCTACAGAATCCGGTTCTATTCGTGCTAGATGAATAACATTTTGTAAAAATGTAAAAATACTACGGTAAAAATGAACTACGTTCATTTAACACCAATTAAAGCTTTCTAACGTTTCTAATTTTCACGCAATAGTTGGTTTTTGATCAAAATCGCCAGTTTTGCCAAAAATTTGACTTTTTCGAAAACTCAGGGTGATACAGCAATTCTGCTCAGGGATTCGTGTTCGGAACGTGTAAGTCTATAAGAATCACTCAATGCATATTGCAAAAAAGGGAAATATCGTAATGGACGGTGTAATCGTGTGTATATGATATATGTATATATCAATCAAATCGGGAAATTGACCTCCGTATTTGACTTCCAATAAATTTTAGTTGTGCTTGACGTGCGTATGCGTTTGCCCCAAATAAACACGTCACTACGACATTTAATCGCTAACATGCATCAAATGAACGAATCAACTCTTTAATACAAAATAGAGACATTGTATATGTCACATATTTTTCATTTTCTTATTGGTAAATTAATTAAAGAAAAATATAATTGAAAATATTTAAAAAAGATAGTAAATATTAAAATTCATGTACCAGGATATAAGTTTAACGTGTATGATCAACATAGAATAGGTTTCGTTTAAATATATACTCCCGATTATTTCTCCAAGTATTAAAAGTGTGGAGATATGTTTAAAACGAATGTCGTAATGTATTACGATGAATATATAATGATAATTATTTGTTTTGCTCGTGATTTAAGGGAGAAAAAAAATTTGATATTCAGGAATAATACAACAGAAGTAAACAAATTTTAAAATGCAAGTAGTTTCAATAATAATATTATAAAGAATAATCGAAATTTGCATGATTAGATTTAAATTGCAATTTAATTATTAAATATTTGATTTTTAACTATGCAAAATTTCTATTCTGAAAAGTAACTGAAATACTAAACAATTCATTTATTTATTTAGATACTACAATAGAATACTACAAAGTATAATCGAAATTTGCATGATTAGATTTAAATTGCAATTTAATTATTAAATATTTGATTTTTAACTATGCAAAATTTCTATTCTGAAAAGTAACTGAAATACTAAACAATTCATTTATTTATTTAGATACTACAATAGAATACTACAAAGTATAATCGAAATTTGCATGATTAGATTTAAATTGCAATTTAATTATTAAATATTTGATTTTTAACTATGCAAAATTTCTATTCTGAAAAGTAACCGAAATACTAAACTATTCATTTATTTATTTAGATAATTGAGATATCAATTGTTATTAAACTTTAAATCCTTTCTAGAATAGAGTTAACAAAGTTATAAAATAAAAATAATTTTGATCAAATAATATCGGTGAAATTTTTATATCCATTTTATTTTAATACTGCAGCTTTTTCAGTCAAAACACAAGACTATAAAAATAGAAAAATAGAAAAATATCGCGTGACTGTGAAAACAACATATTTATAAACACATGTTATTGTGAACAAGCAGAAATATACAATAAAATTATAACACCGTATGTATAAAATAGTGGATATCGCATTATTTGTTATATACGAGAATTATGTCGTGATAAGTAAATACATTTGCGTCATGCTATTATCGTGCGACTTCCATTTAAGCTGTATACGTATATATCTCCGATGACCCATACTATCATTTGGATCATATACACTGTTTCGTTAATGACTTGAACAGAGGAACTCGACTAAACATCTACGCAATCATCATAGGTCTATATAGGTTAAACACACTTTCAGTCTTTAAATAATTATGACTATAAATCCGTTGTTGTCGATTACTTCTCTGTTAAAAAGGAATGTCCTTCATATATGTATAAAACTACCTACAATACACACACGCATAACTAAAATATGTGCATGCTTTAATCTATTTCCGTAATGCTTATATGTGAGATACGCATTTGCAAACGATCCCACCAAAATAAATCACACGTGATTTGCGTGTAAAGAGAATGTCCTTAACGTGACATTGAAAAATTAATTATTAGAAAAATATTACAGATGTCACATTTAATTAAACGTAAAATACGATAACGAATATTAAATAAATAATAATAATATTAATATTTATTTAGCGCTAAAAATAATTGGTCAATAATAATAGTAACAATACATATCGTATACTACACATTCGCTAAAATAGTATCTACTGTATAAAATAATTGCATTCGCGTATTTCCACGTTATGTCGCTAATTAGTCAAGTTTAACGATCGATACCCATTAAATTAACGATTAACGATTTCGTTATAGAAACATTTGTTACATTTCCAAATTATTTTTGCTTACAAATAAAAATTCGACTATCGCAAAACACGGTAGATAGAATTAATAATAATTATGAAAAATGAGTCAATGTTTTTGATATTCCGTATAACAAAATTTAATCCCCTTTAAAATTAAACTTGATTTTAATCACTACGACGACTCGTAGTCTCCTTGGTACGGTATATATTTCTATCAGTATAACAGATAAGAAGGGATTCAGTTTCCAACAGTATTTGATACACCAATAAACTCAAAGTGTATTTATTTTAAATTTCTTTATATCACTTTACCACTCGATTTATAATTTTTTCCAATTTTACTCGCATAACTTTTTATACGTACAAATAAAAATGCAATCCCGACCTTTTTTTTGCAATATAAAATTAAAATTTTAATATTTATTTATATAAATTTCAATTAATTATTCATTATGTAACATGCAAATTTTATGGTATTAAACAATGAATAAAAAAATTACATGTCGAAGGAAGAAATAAGAATTGTAATAAATATGTACAGAGATAGCAAGGAATGCGACAAAAGAGTTTTGAAATTGCAGAGTACTTACCATTGAACTTCCGGAAGAGAGCCATTTTGTCCGTTACCGTGCACGATTAGTCAGTAATATAGGAACGTCAGGTCGATGTCTTGAGTTTTTAAATAGTGTCTATATTTGAAGTTAACCGTTGTTAATAAGTGATTCGTTATCAATAATTGGTAAGAAATATCCGTGTCAAGTTAATTTGAAAGATATCTTCGGTATTTAATCAACTATGTAAACTATTGGTTCATTTGCATTGCCTCATGCTTTCGCAAATGCCAGTAATAATTCAGAAACAACGCTGTTTCATTCTTTGCCTGGTCGGGTTCGAAATCGTATGTTTCCTCGAAGATGCTGAAAAAAAACCAGAATATCCGAATTCTATATTTAACCCGCCATAGTATTTGGATTACGTAATATTATGTAATGTCACACACTGTATACAGAAGATATGGAAAATTTGATTAGAAGCGCACGAAATATTTAAATATGCCGCCAAACACATATGTTTATAGCTGAATTATCAAAATTGCTATAAAAGCAATCCATAATGCACTTTGAGTATTATCTCATTTCTGTACTATGCATAACATTAATATTATCTATTGAAACTCTCAATCAGTGATAAATATTGCACAATATTTGACACGATTAATATTATCGATTTGTTAACTCTTAAAATTTATTTCATAAGATTTAATGACATTCAAAGTCAAAATGAATAGTAAGTTTAAACTGATAGATTGCATTGTTATCACACCTAATTTTAAACAAAAATAACAGTCAAAAATTATTGAAATTGGAATTTAATTTTTTTCCATGTTACAAATCATTCATTAAAACAATTCGTAATGAAGAATTCTTTCGAATTATTTTCTTAACTAATTTACTCTCAAATATCTAAAATGAAATAAAATTCTTTAAATTTAATAAAAGAATTTTTTGCATATATGACAAAATTACTAATACATTAAATATTTGTTAAGATTTATATTGATCATAACATCACATACTAATATATTTTTATACCTAAAAAATTAAAAACGCAATTTTTCGAACTTGAGAAAGACAATATTATATCTTGATTAAAAATTGCTTTATTTTAATCATACTATAGTTATTTTCATTACTAATATCTCACTTTTCAAAGATACGTCTGGCACATAATAAACCATATTGACTGAATAAAATGAAAATCAATACATTAATATCATAATTTAAAAAATAATGTATTTTTTATTTAAATTTAAAATTAATAAAATCATTTTGGTTTTTAATTTTTTTGATCAAAAATGTAATTCTGTATAAATATTGGATTGCAACTGAAAAAAAAATTAAAATACGAACATTTATATTCTATACAATTTTAATACTTAATATATTCAGATGATAATTACTAAACAAATGTTAATACAGGATTATTGGAAATAAGTATCACGCATTACTTACATCAGCCGTTTCCGACTTTATTGTACAATGCACAGTCAGGTTAACCTCTTTCACATATATCTTGTCTAAGATCATAAAACGAATAATCAATATCCCGCCAATTTGCAGGACAATATTCACAAAACTATGTTACCCTTTGTCAATACAATTATTTATATTAAATTAGGAATTTAAACATTGTTGATTTAACTTATTTATATATACACATAACAAACTTTGTACAAAATGTAATAGAAATAGTTATTGTATTAACATTTCTAAATCACAATACAATGTAGCACTATACACGAAGCGACAAAAATGTTACACATACGCCATGACAAACGTGACTGAAACTCAGTCACTGAACGCCGCTACCTTTTTTTAGTCACCAATTCGCGCTTCTTTCTCCCTACCACTAGCACCTGTTGAATGAATGTGTACGTATATCTACACATATACATCAAATTCACATAATGGATCAGGATAATAATTTTGTGACTGAGATTTCATATTTTTTTGACATTTACGCGGCATATGTATGTATATAATCATTATGTGTAGTATTAAATAGCAAATATTGATTTATAAAATATATGAAGTATAAAAATTATTATTTTTATTACCAACTTTGACTGATGTCAACACCACTAACTATTGTTGATTTTTTTGAAGAAATAAATAAAAAATAAATGTTTAAATATGCATTTATAAATAAATACATCCATATTTGAAATATATTTATGTATGCTTATATTAAACATATGTTAATTAAAAATTAATGAATATAAAAAGTTGCTATAATAAAATTTTTTACTCAAATTACAGAATGTTAAATTCATTTAGAGAAGTAATGTATTCAATTAAAAGTTAATGTATTAACCTAACCCAATTATGTGAAGTAATGTATTATTAATAGTGTTATTTTCATTTTTCTATATTCATAAATACTTTTATAATGAATGAAATCTATTTTTCTATATGTAATAGTGTACTACGAATCAAATAATAGAAAAATTCTTTTTAATACTAATATCTAAAAAGCTTTACATTTATAAACCTTTATAGTGTATTAAATTTTATATAAATTTTATTTAATTTATTTAATTCTTAATAGCATTAAGTATAAATCATTTTCTAAGATAATTCATAAAACCATAAAACTATATTCGTTTTCTATAATCTCAGAATATAAAAGGTGCTATATATTTAACTGATATCTAAGTTTAGCCATATAGAGTACATGTAAATATATTAAATTAATATATAGTCTCTTCCAAAATAGTTCTAAAATTATGATAGCAATATTAATGTAACACAAAACACAAAGAATTAAAATTTCCATTACAGGAATTTACATAAAAAATATAATTTCCAAGTATTATTTCTTATATAAAATTGATTTGAACATACTTTAATAATTAGTGATTTTATATTATTAATATTAAGATGTATATATTATTTGTATTGCTTTGGATGATGATAATAATAAAGCTTTTTGTAAGAATTAATTTAATATTATATTAAAAATTTTTCTTTCATAAGATTCAGAGTTCTCCAAAGTTACAAATAAATGATTGTATTTGATGAGAATGTGTGAGTTTAAAAATTTAGACTCAAAACCAAGACACTCTTTTATTTCATATGTATATAATTTCACTTATAACATATAGAGTAGTTTGGTAATATGATAAATAAGATATTACTTACGTAATTATCTTAATATTTATTAAGTATTTTACATGTATATGTGCATACTAATTTTAATATAATATATATATATATTATATATATATATATTAAAATAATATATATATATATATATTTATGTATGTATATATTTTGAATTTAAATCTATTGGAAGACTATTATATTTGTTAAAATTTTTAATAAAATTTTTGCTAGTATAAATTGTCAAAATTTTGAATTATTTGTAGCATATTCATCATATAAAATTACATTTGTTGTAATACATATTATAATATTTTTCGATGTACGTAATTTATGAAAAAATAAAAAATTAGTGACTAACATATCTCAAAATATTTGGATCATTGGAAATATAAATTTATAAACTCTATATGTACATATATAAAAATGTCGAAGTAAAGAAAATATTTTAATTATACATATAATAATAGTGTAAAAATGTATTTATAAAATTTTAATTTATTATTCATAACAAACAGCACCAATTTCAATATAAAAGCTTTGATCAGGTTTTCCAATATCTCGTAAGGCCACATCTATTAGAGGCAATCTTACAGGTTTATCGGTTTGATATGAAATTACTGTCTTGCCCCATTCTCCATTGTGTACCTATAAAAATCAATTTAAATAGATGTTATAATATTTTATTGTTAGAAATTTGTCTAAATTAAGATTTTAATACCTGAATAATTTAAAACTTACTTTACATTCATCAGTTATTATCTCATATCTTAAACGTTGATTTCCACGAGGTGTTAATTCAGCATCATTCCATGTTAAAAATTTCATTCCCTTCCTGTATGTCTTTCGTATAGAATCGAAGTAACCTATGCTATTTTTACAGTGATACGTTATATTTTGATATGCAAGTTTTGATAGAAGTTGTAGGAAACCAATTTGATTGCTGTCCGCTTTATATGTAATCTGTATATCACACATATTAAAAATAATAGTAAATTAATTTGACATATTGAAGACTTACATTATTATGTGAGTTTAGTACAATGTGTTACCTTCATTCCATCTTCTATATCACTTAACCAAGTTTCTGGTTGTTCAGTAATATATTTAATTTCTGGGGAACGTACTGGATTTGGTAATATACATGTTGCATGTTTATCAGCAACACAATACACTAAAATTGCATCTCTTGTATCTCCTTCATTGGGATCGACCCAATACTCCCCTAAAGTGAAAAAATATTTTCAAGAAATAAATCAATGTTCCAAAATACATTACGAAATAAGATTTTAGTCATCATATAATACTTTTTAATTTCTTAACTAACCAGAAGGTTTATCGGGATAAGCAGTGTAAAGATCCCTACAAGTTTTGGCTGGTGAATTTTTTCCACCATCTGGTTTGATAAATTTCTGGAATGATGATTTTAATTGTTTGTATGCTTTCGAAATGAGTTCTTGCTTTTCTTCTTCAGTCATATCTTGACCAAACATTCTGGGTGGTTCATCACCAATTAATGGATCTGGCCCTTTAGTTTGGCCTTGCCCTATTCATATAACAAAAGTTAACCTTGTAGTATTGATGGTCAAGGATGTTTACTAATAATATTAAGTATAATTTAGTAATAATAATGATTACTAATGTTATTCAATGTTTATAATTATAGAATAGTATTTAATAGTATTAAAGGTAAGTAATTCCGACTTTTACTTCGTAAAAATATAAATATAAATATATTAAAAAAGATTATAATCATTACCTAAAAGAGCAGCTAAAGAAGCAGCATCATATCCTAATCCAAGTTCACCAGGTGGGCCTGGAGGTCCTGGAGGACCAGGTGGTCCTGATAATCCATGACGACCTTCTTCACCTGTTGGACCTTTTGGCCCTGGATTACCAGTTAATCCAATTGGCCCAGGATTACCGTCTCGTCCAGGACTACCTCTAGGTCCAGTTTCACCATCTTTACCAGGTAGTCCAGGAAGTCCAGGTATTCCCTTTTCCCCTGGTGGACCAATAGGTCCAGGTAGACCTTGTAAACCAATAAATCCTTGATGGCCTTTCACACCTTTCTGACCTTCTTCTCCACGTTCACCTTTTGGACCTTCTAATCCTATAGGTCCTGGTTTTCCTCTAGGTCCCTAATTGTATGAACAGAATTACATTTTTTTATTTCATTTAGTTTAAAATTGTAATAAAAATAAATAGTAATGCTTAATTATGAATTATCTAAATCATTATGATATATTAATTACCAATATAAGTAAGATAACTAACTTGTTGTCCTTCTACACCTTGTGGTCCTGTTTCTCCTTTCTGTCCTCTTTCCCCAGTTGGTCCTATAGGACCTGCTTGACCACGTGGTCCCTAGATATCAATATGTTCATACAAATATAACTACTTTCATGTGATATTAAAACTTTGTATATAACTGTTGAAATTTCTAATAAATGTAATATAGGCATATCTTACAGGTAATCCTGGAGGACCAGGTAACCCTGTTTGTCCTACTGCTCCAGGTGGTCCTTTATTTCCAGGTCGACCTGCTATTCCTGGTGGTCCAGGTTTACCACTAGGTCCTTCTGCTCCAATTTCTCCTGATGGTCCAGGTGATCCAATTGGACCAACTTGTCCAGGAGGTCCAGTTGGTCCTTCTGGCCCAGGTTTTCCAGGTACACCAGATTCACCCTATTATATTGTGTAATATTATATTATATCAAATAAAGTATGAAGGGATGAAGTTGAATAAAATATAAATGTTATAATATATTGAGTAAAGTATAAATGGATTATTATAATCTAATATAAAATTGTTGTTATTTATAAGTTCTATAAGATAAAAATGTTAATTAAACTCACAGGTGCTCCTCGTATTCCTCTAGCACCTATTGGTCCAGAAGGGCCTGGTAAACCAGGTAGTCCTCTTTCACCAGGAGCACCTTGAGGACCTTGAGGTCCAGGAACTCCTGATGGTCCTTGAGAACCACTTTCACCTTTACTTCCATCTACACCAGGTAGGCCTGGATTTCCAATTGGTCCAGGATTTCCAGTTCGTCCTGTTTCTCCAATATTACCTTTGCTACCTGGTAATCCAGGTGGTCCTAGTGGTCCTATCGCACCTGGTGGACCCTATGTAGGTTTTAAATCATAAAGCTAAGTTGTATTAATATTTAATTAATATTTTTAACAGTAAAGGAAGAAATATACTATTGCTCCAACGCTTCCTGGTATTCCTGGTGGTCCTACAATACCAGGCTCTCCTCTAGCTCCTGGTTCACCTCGCACTCCTTTAGCTCCGGTTAATCCAATTAGACCTTGTGGTCCAGGTTCACCTGGATTACCTATATTCAGAATTTATATTTTACGTTTGTGTTAAATATTAAATTTGACATATTTTTTTATTATTTACTATGTATTATCTTTTTTACCAGATGGTCCAGGATTTCCTTGGTCTCCTTTTGAACCTGGATAACCGCGATCACCCTTTAATCCTGGTAAACCAATAAGTCCTTGTGGTCCTGGAAAGCCTTGCGATCCTTGTAGTCCTTGGGGTCCTCTCTCTCCTGGGTTGCCAGGAGCACCCACTTCGCCTGGAGGACCAGGTAAACCAGGGTCGCCTCGTTCTGCTGGTTCACCTGGTGGTCCCGGCGGACCAATTTGTCCTTGTGGTCCACGTTCCCCAATTCGTCCTATAAAGGAATATTTTAGCATTATATATTTCTTTAAGATAATAAATATATTGCTTTTGTAACATACAACCTGGAGGTCCTTCAGGACCAGATGGACCAATAGATCCTCTTTCTCCTTTTGGACCTGATTCTCCTGGAACACCTCGTACGCCAGGTAATCCTACTAATCCAGATGGTCCTGATATTCCTCTGTCTCCTTTTGTTCCAGGTAATCCCTAAAATATATATTTAAAATCATCTACAATAATTTTTTAAATACGATGCTCTATTTAATATAACGTAGACAAATAATGTATTACAAATTGAGAACTTTTTACCTAAAAGCTAATCTTTGTTATATACATTTATTATAAAGAAATCCACATATGAGAAAGTCAGGAAATACTTACAGGAGGACCATCTAATCCTTGTGCACCCGGCTCTCCTCTTGGTCCTATTAACCCTGGCGCTCCTGGTGAACCTCTTTCACCAGGAAATCCCCGTTCACCTCTATTTCCGTGTACACCTGGTAGACCAGGTGGTCCTTGAATGCCTGCTTCTCCATCTTTCCCCGGTGTCCCTGGATTACCAGTTGTACCTGGAAAACCCTAATTACATCAAATTATGTAATAAATATAATACTGCTCCTTTGATTATTATTTTTATATTCATTTGATAAACGTATTATATATTTTATACAATAATCATTTCCAAAATTGTATATTTCCTTATTTTTGAGTGTTTGAAATATACCTGGAAACCTCTAGGACCTGGAGATCCTGGAGGTCCCCGTTCTCCATCTGCTCCTGATGGCCCGGGTGAACCTTGTGGTCCTGGTGCCCCTTCTTTTCCTGTATCGCCTCTAGGACCGGGCGGTCCAGAACTTCCTGGTTCACCAGCTTTTCCGGCTTCCCCCTTTTAATAAATATATTTTTCGTAAAAGTAATATCGTTGACTATTCATCTTTAATATCAAAATAAAAAAAAAAGGAAAAAGGAAAAAATGTAGAAATATTATTAATACCGGATATCCTTTCTCTCCTGGAAGACCTACTGCACCAGGTAAGCCTTGTAATCCAGGTGGACCTTGTTCACCAGGTTTTCCATCAGCACCTTGAATTCCTCGTTCTCCTGGGTTACCTGGTTTTCCAGGAGCACCAGGGCGACCCATTAAACCACGCGTACCCTGTAATATTACATTAAAAATTTTCTTATATTATTAAATTATCTTATTATACTCCTATTCTATGTTATTTAATTTCCCAAGTATAAATATTCGATACATTTTATTACATTACTAAAGTAATTATATTTGCAGTGATAGAAACCTGTAATCCGGGTAGTCCTGGGCGACCAGGATCTCCTGTGGATCCTTTTGGTCCTGTTGGCCCAAATGGTCCACGATCTCCAGGCTGGCCTAATAATAATAGTGTAAAGTATAGCTTTTATTGATATATATTATTTACAGGAACAAATCTATTTTCAAATAATAATCGTAATAAATTATCGTACTAGTTATGTTATTATACCTTTAGGTCCCATAGGTCCATCAGGTCCTGGAAGACCTGGTGCCCCTGGTGTTCCACGTTCTCCAGGAGGACCAGATGTACCACTAGGACCACGCATTCCTCTTTTTCCTCGTTTGCCCTCGTTTCCAGGAGGACCAGGCAAACCACGTGGTCCTGGAGATCCTCCATCACCTTTAGCACCACTGTCACCTTTAAATCCTCTTTCACCAGGAAGTCCCTATAAATTATAATAGTACAATATTTCTTATAGCATACAATACAATAAGAGATTACTGTTATGTACGAGAATAATGAACTATTAGAGATATAAAATTAGTAATAATTTTATAAGAATATAATGCAAAAGTAATATTTACAGGCATTCCTTTTGCTCCCGGAATGCCAGAATTGCCAGGTATTCCAGGCTGTCCTCGAGCACCATGAAAACCTGGAGCACCAACTAAACCAGGTGCTCCCGTACTTCCTTTTTCTCCAGGTATTCCATCTTTCCCCTGAGGTCCCTGTGGGCCTGATTCCCCAGGTTGTCCAGGTCGACCAGTTTCACCTACGAGTATAAGAGAAGTGAAATACATCTTATTTCTTACAAAATATATGAAATTCAAAGTAAATAGAAAAGTTATGTAAAATTTAATGCATAAGATATTTTAAATTAACACTAAACCTACCATGGTTAAATGACCGGTGAACGGAAGAAGGTAGAAGCTTTGAAAAATGTAATAACGGGAAACATTGTGAAAATAACTATACATATATTGGAAGAAAAATCGCGAAGACGAGTGATTAAGGTGATAACGTTGAATGTGGAATTTTTAATGAAAATTTGGGAAATAGTGATTTAGACCATCGTAGGTTTAGCGTTAAAATACTTTCTGCATATGTTTCACCCAGTTTTAGTAAATAAATATTATATGTAATTTTTAACTGGATACTTGTATATGTCTATAATCTTCATCCTTGTTACAATAAACTTTGTTGTTGCATTTATGGGATGAAAATTTTTGTACCGTTGACCACGTTTATTAGTTTCATTTATCGTATGCTTTCGTTTACTTTCATATATTTTGTTTATTTTTAAATATTTATACCGTGAACGAAAGAACGTAAAATGATAGATGTACCTCGAGGTCCTTGTATGCCTTGACTTCCTTTTGGTCCTTGTGCTCCCTGTTCTCCTTTCAGTCCCGGACTACCCGGGAAACCAGGAGAACCAGGTTTACCTACAGCGCCCTATAAACATTATACGTTTGTTACTTCATAGTCAAGTTTTATATTTGTGATACTTATTATTTTACTTACAGGTTGTCCAGGAGGTCCAGCAATTCCATCCACTCCTCTAATTCCTGGGGGCCCTGGAGGGCCCTCTCTACCTCTCTCACCACGTGGACCTGCAGGACCCTATGTAATTAATAAATATCAAATGAACTATTTATTTCATATAATTGGAAGGTATAATTACAGTTTACAAGAATTACCTTTGGTTATATTAATACCTATATTAATACCTATATTTGACACTTACCAGAGGTCCTATAAGGCCCATCGGTCCCGGTGCACCCATGGATCCTTTCTCACCAGATATGCCTTGTTCCCCTTTAGCACCATCCAATCCTGGAAATCCACGGTGACCTTTTACACCAG
>NW_016908500.1:235739-238455 GCF_001483705.2 Eufriesea mexicana | reverse complement strand
AGTCCCCTTGGGCCGACTGGACCAACTGATCCTGGAGGACCAGGTTCTCCATCTTCACCGGTATTACCCTGACAATAATGTATAATTTTATGTATAAAATATATTGATTGTGTCAAATAATTCTACTGAACAGATACAATATTTCATTAATAATAATTTAAAAGTAACATTCTGAGTTATCTAATATAATTTTTAATTTTGTTTTAATTTTTATAATTTTCATAATTATATATTACCCTAATAATAATGTATAATTTTATGTATAAGATCTATTGATTATGTCAAACAATTTTATAATACAGGTATAATATTTTATTAACAATAATTAAAAAGTAATATACTGAGTTATCTAATATAATATATAATTTTGTTTTAATTTTTATCATTTTTATAATTATATAATTATATAAAATTTATAATTTTTAATTTTGTTTCTCTTTCAGTGATAAGAGGAATTCTTTAAGATTATTGCTTAAATCCTTATTTTCTTAAAATCACATTTCTCGATGCTTCTTTTTAAACAAGATGATGTTATGTTTTTATTATTATAATATTTTGATCCATGTGTTGAATATTATGCAGATCTTTAAATGATCTAAGAAGTTATATAAGTCAATTAAAAAATCAAGCAACTCTTGTAATCGCTAATTTAGTAAGTAATAGAACAAACAAAATCGAATACTTCGTGAAACTTTAAGATAAATATATCTTATTGGTAATATTTTTATACTCAAAATTCACCATTTTATCGAATTTGATTACAGAAAATTGAATATTATATTATTAAAAATAAAATTACTTGCAGATTATCTTCGATGAATCTTTTATTGTTATACAGTTGTGTCTTTCTCGCAATTATATAATCTTTACAATTTATATATTTACTTATGTCTTTAAACAATGAAGGTATCCAAATATGATGAATATAGTATATCCATATATACGTAAATATTGATATTTTTCGCGATTGTTGCATACTATATAATAAGTTTTTAAGCTCTATTTATATTTTATCAAGTTATTAATTATGCATTAATTAATTAATACGTACATCTTTCCCAGTTAAACCAGGCAATCCTCTTGGGCCTGGTGAACCAGGCGGACCCGGAGTTCCAGGTTCTCCAGGTTCTCCACGCACTCCTTGAAACCCTTGTGGTCCTGGTGGTCCAGGTAGGCCTAATAAAAGTTGAAAAATATTGAATATACATGTAACAACGAGCAGTTAAAGGTAATTGTCAAAGTTAAAAGTGTTACCTGATGGACCACGGGGACCAATAGGACCTACTTGCGTTTGTAGATAAGCTTCTGGGCCGTACAAAGGTGCTGCTGCTCCGGTTGGCCCTTTATCTCGATTAGCTTGAGATAAAGCTAATTGTTGATAATACATTGATACCTGTCAACACCAATTTATTATTAACACTAGAACTACCGATCTTTAATGGGTACCTAACTATAACGTGCACAGATTATAGTAATTTCAGCGATACGATGAATATGAGTGAATATATTGATTACAGTTCTTTCTTAATACGAGTTGATACCAATTTTATTCTCAAAGCAGGTGTATGTGTTCGGTGATTGCAAAAAGGAAAATTCTGGGACCAGTCATTTTGACTGGGTTGGTAGTTCTAGTGTTAAGAAAGTGTAGTGCAGCATATGATTTTATTATGAACGTAACTTATAATAATACGATATACGATATAATAATACAATATTATGTGCTAAATATATAATACCATGATAAATATAAATATACCGGGTGTCTTACGAATTCTGTACTGTTGATTGTAAACAGTAGACGAAAATCTAAGTTTAACATTAATAATTAAGTAAGAAATATTAATTAGAAACAAATATTAATGATTTCTTACATCGGGTACAGGTCCTGGAGGTCCTGGTGGTCCTGGAATTCCTGGAGATCCAGGTTGTCCTGGAAATCCAGCGTCTCCTGGACGACCACTGTCTCCAGGTCTACCAGGTTCTCCCTAATTTATGAAAATGGTATGAGTTGTTACTAAAAGATTATTTATTGTCAGGTTTAATTTTATGATAAAACGTGTTAGTATATGTATATGCTATTAATAATAATAGTTACAAAATTAAATTATATAATATGTTTTTATTATATTTACCCTAGGTCCAGGAACAGCGACTGCACTTATCACATTACTTTCTCCAGGAACGATTTCTGTTGGTGACTACCATTGAAAATAAATAAAATTTATAACTATGGATATTCGTAATTTTACGTGTATAGGTACTCCGAATGTCATATTATATACTTACTAAATGACTTCTTTCTGAAGTACTGTGTTGTTCATCTGGTACTTCTGTCAAGATGT
The DNA here is from genome assembly GCF_001483705.2 of Eufriesea mexicana. Classification (NCBI taxonomy): domain Eukaryota; kingdom Metazoa; phylum Arthropoda; class Insecta; order Hymenoptera; family Apidae; genus Eufriesea; species Eufriesea mexicana. The sequence goes on along the minus strand of NW_016908500.1, from coordinate 236,113 downwards.
ACGAAACATAGGAATACGCTTGTTAAATTTTTTAATGTTTAAACCTATGTTTATTTTATTAATGTGTTAATTTTTTGGGATGTGTTAATATACAATATTATCATAAATCTAGTATAAAGGTAAAAAATTGAAAGTTAAAGGATTCCTAATTTTACAATATTTAATTTTTTAAGATTTCTATAAGCCTAATTTGTATACAAGTACTTTGTGTAATTGCAATTTTTCATGTGGAATTTCTTTAATGGTACAATTAATTACACTAATAAGTAATTATATAAATTAAATAAATCCAATATTATTTATTATTAGTTCATTATTAATATTTTCTAATGTTATCTAATATAATATTATCTATATCATATATCTAACATTAA